>NC_092687.1:18182185-18482185 GCF_964275005.1 Diadema setosum | reverse complement strand
TGTGCAGGACAAGAATGTTTATTACGTTTGTTTGTTCGTTCGTTTGTTTTGTCTTTTTAGCTTTAATTTGGACTTGCTCGAAAATTACATTAGAAGTGAAATTCCAAAATTGATTTTCTGTTTCAACAAGTTGGAAGAATGTGATGCAAAATTGAACATTACTACTTGAGATCTTAGTTGAGAAAATAAAATCGCTTCTCATAAAAGAACAATTTTGGAGTTATTGTCGGCTTGTCGTAAACTCAACTGTGAAATGTCACTGTAAAAATCCCATTCTTCGCTGCGCTAAGATTATGGTTGTTGTTGTTTTTTTTCCTATGGAAAAAAGTAACCCTACATGCTTTACTTGAGCTAGATTTAGCTTGTTTGAAGTCATTAGTCATGAAAGAATAAGACTGCGTTACTGTAACTGCTCGAGCACTGTCGAGTGTGCGGCAAAATTAAATCCAACCGTCAGCACGAACATAAAGACGCCTCAAGAAAAGAATTTAAGGAGAAAACTTATGGTGAACTTGGCATTCTGCACGGGTAAGGTCTGAAACAAGCAAGACTAGCTTCTCACCGACGGTGAGGTGTTGATGAAGAGACCCATTCAACGCGTAATGACATATCTTAAATCCGGGTCAACAACCCGTTCGTAAAAACATAACGATCGAGTTATCGAGCGAGGGATCACGAGGGACCATCCGACTAAAGCTGTTGATTAACACCGATTTTGATCGGTAATATCGCGGGACGGGTTCCAAGGCCAAGATCGCGATATCTGTGCTAATGATCGTCAATATTGACGCCGACGCTCTTTATTGGCAAAGGCGCAGCTGATCATCGTTGAAGGAAAAAAATATATATCAGTGTTTACCCGGGGAACCCCCATCCATGAACACGTGCAAAGAATGTAGTGCGCGTCAGAAAGCTTTCTGTCACAATGAACGCACGGCGAACAGTGTAAATTTTTCTCGCTGCATATTATGTGTATATGGCTGTGTGTGTATTAAGTGTGTGACGGATGTGGCTGTGTGTGTAATGTGTGTGGCGACAATGTGTACAGGTTTTTCATAATTTGAAAGTGTGTTACGTCTAGCGACTGACACCACATTAAAGGCGTATGTAGTAATTTGTGCAGCTATCAGCCCAAGGACATTGTTTCTCGTTGTCAATTTAATGTGATCATTCCATAAGGAATTTAATTGATGATATTCTACTTGGATATTATTTTGATGCCGATGATGGATTCTTCTGCAGATGTGCGTCTTTAATAATATGACTTTAATGAATGACGTACGGTATGACGGAAATAATTATGGTGATAATTCTGGTAATGCCAAAATAACACACAGACACACACAAATATACATGCCAGATTACATTAAGGCCGCTGCGGACGACGTGTTTTATGGGCAGAAAACATTTCCCTTTTTCATTTGTTAGACATCCTTAACAGGCGGCATGGCGCTCGTTGTACCAGTGGAATATTTTTTCTGTAATGTTTGTACTCTAACAGTGTGCAATGATACCATTCCACCATCTTAAAGGTAGATGTCAATCAGTTGAAACAAAAGGAAAACATCATGGAGTTTTTTAGAGGAAACGTGTTATCGTCTCCCTGTCACACAACGCCTTGAATTGACATTATAAATATATACTATGCAATCCCTTGTGCATCTTCGTAAGAAAACTGCCGTTGTCAATGTTGTTGGTTATTTTTTCATAATGCCTCTCATATTACAAAGATACAAGCAAAATGCAACATATTACCATTTCTCATTATACAATATTCCCCTAAAATTCATATATCGGTTTTTTTTTTTTTTTTTTTGCATTTAAACTCTTCATGTATGTATAGTATTGTGTAATATATAGCATATTTTGGATAACTGCAAGTGTCTATATATTCGTTAACTCGTCCTCTTATACATCTCTCTCTCTCTCTCTCTCTTTCCAACTACAGGCCTCCATGGACTTTGCAGGCATCCCGGCTGAAAAAGGTAAGTCCTTCAAATTTCAAATTTCAAATTTCAAATTCAAATTCAAATTCAAAATCAAATTCTAAATCAAATTCTAACAGAATATTCTAATTTCTATTTGGAATAAGACATCCATTAAAATGATACACAGGGAGCACAATTACGGTATGCTCAGGTCTATAGTGAATAATTTAAAAAGAGCTGATTTTGAACTTCCAAAGGGATAGTATATAATAGGTTGAGATGGGGATTCAGATATTAACTTTTTGTGAGATGATTTTTGAAACCACGTATAAAGCATTAAAGAGCATACAATAATTCCAAGAGGAATTCAGAGTTTCTTGATGAAAATTGGATTTGAAATGACTCAGATACAAAAAAAAATAACGCAAAACAATAAAGTAAAAATGGTCCTATCTGGAGGTGGGACCTACGCTTTATTAGGATCGCTTTCTATTGGGGTATCTCAGCCGTTTCAAAACCAATTTTCATCACATAACTTTGAATTTCTCTTAGAATTGCATGTTCTTTCAAATTTCATGAGAGGTTTCTAATTGTCCCACAAAACAGTTGGAAACTTGAAGCCCCATCTCATCAAAAACTATATTATCCCTTTAAGTTTTTTTTTTTTTTTAATGCAATTTACGATTACGCGCCATGTTCAAGATGACTTTCACAAACAGTCTGGAATCAGCAGGGTAGAAGTTTCATCAGTGTCGGATATGAGAAAGTTTTTTGGAATATCAAAAATCAAAGTGTTTCCACAGAATGCATAGCAAAATGCTTGCCCTGTCAAGCTTTATAGTGAATTGAATTGTTTGCTGGAGGCTTGAACCCATAGGCACGAATTCACGAAGGTGGTACAATTGAAACCATGGTTTAAACCATGGACAATTTGTATGGAGCGCCAAGTGTCGCATGGACTTTTTCGTTACGAAATGATTCATTTCGTCGGCGAAATGATCATTTCGTAACGAAATGATATTTTATCGACGAATGATTATTTTGTTAACGAAATGAACATTTCGTCGACGAAAAAAATGACTGATTTGGTAACAAAATAGGCCATGCGACACTTGGCGCTCCATACAAATTGTCCATGGTTTTACACCATGATTTCAATAATGTATCACCTTCGTGAATTTGGGCCATAGTCTTCACAGCCTCAGTGTCCCTCAACGGTGACAACGAGACCTCCCTCCACGTGTCTTCTTTGCTTCCTAATTCCATAGTGCTCGAGTTCTTCACCGATCCGGAGCAGAGGCGGAAGTGGAATAAGAAGTCGCCTACATTCGAGATACTGGAAGAGCGGGACGACTTCAAGATCGTTTACACGTAAGTGCACCACTGAGCTCTGTAGGAAATATCTGGATATATCATTGGAAAATCGCTTTGAAGCCGCCGTGCCGCCATCTTTCCACGCGCATCGCCCATACGCTTGCGTATTGATAGCTCACGACGCCACATGATCTTGGTGACAGTCTTTGCTGGAAAATGCGTGCAGGTCCCTATAGGCCCGAATTCACGAAGGTGGTACAATCTTTGCCCATGGTTTAAACCATGCACAAAAACCGTAGTTTCGTAGTTTTGTATGATGCGCCAATTGTCGCGTGGACCATTTCGTTAACGAAATGATCATTTCGTCGACGAAATGTTAACATTCCGTAACGAAATTACTGATTTCGGATTGAAATAGGCCATGCGCCACTTGGCGCCCCATACAAAACTACGGTCTTTGTCAATGGTTTAAACTATGGACAAAGATTGTACCACCTTTGTGAATTCAGGCCCTTGAGTGTGCGTAGTAACATGGCGGCGCCGCGACTTGAACAATTTGTGCAGCTTTAAATGAGCCAATGAGATATCCAGATACTTCTATAGAGATCTATGGAGATCACTGATGCGCACACGGGTTGCTAGACTAATTCCACAGCGTTTGCATTTAGGGAGAGATGAATGATTTGAGACGATAGTCATAATGAGTGATATCAAGTCGCTGCACGTGACATTTACATCATCTTCAAAACCGTTCGAATCAGAGGAGCAAACAAAGGATTTCTAAAATTGGCATTTTTATTTACTTTGACCTGAAGAACGCTTGTCACTTTTGCAAGCTGCTGGCGCATGCAGTTACTATTTCGGATCACCGTACTGACGGAACTACTTTGTCCTTTCAACAGGGGATATCCAAACAAAACTATTGATGGATGAAGCAGTGTGAACATAGCGCAGCGACACGGCTCTTGCAGTCGTGTGACTCGTATTGTTTTATAGAATAGAGTCTGCCTGTTTCAAACGACCGAGGGATCGTTCAATCGTAGTAGAACCTACCCCTTGAAAATGCACGAATAACCACCCCCTCAAAAAGAATCCATGAACTCACATGCGTGAAGGAAATATGACTCTGCCTTGACACGAATAATTCACGCCAAAGCGTCCATATCACGTGTAAACTATGATACATTTTCTGCTGGTCGGTTCAGGGGTTTGCTAATTGTTGAGACTACAATTGCGAGACTGCCATCTTTCTGTAATGATCTAATTTCATCTTTAAAAAAAAAAACCTTTCAATTTTTTTTCTTTTTTTTTTCCTCGTCTCGTCTGAGTGTGCACGGACAAGTGTGTGTGTGTTTCTGCCTTTGTGAATGTATGTGAGTCACGTGTGTGTGTGTGTGTGTGTGTGCACTGTATATGTCTGTGTGTGTCACTGTGTGTAACAGAATGATCAAATTTCCTTTCTCTGCCACGCAACGGAAAACCGCGCGAAGGAAATGGAAACCCAATATGGTTAAAGTAAATATTGGGAAAAAAGAAAAGTTTTTGGAGTCTGCTTTTGGCATGCAACGAACCTCCAGTGTTCTGCCGACTCTGGTCTCCCCATCCAGACAAGGAGTAAAACTGTAACGGGCCGATCCTATTCTAAAGAGAAAAGTTCTCCGGGTCAAATACCACCGAGGAAAAAGTCTCGTGTACCTCGTAAAAAATGAAAACGTCTTCTCGAGATGGCGATGTGTTTAACCCCTCGCGTGCTCTGAGTACCGATTGGCATGCATCGGAATTCCACCTTAATCTTGTACACGCTGTGCCCGGCACAGAAAGGGTTAACCTAGTCCCATGAAACCTGGCACTTTCCTCCTTCTCGTCCGTCGTCGTAGCGGTGTTTAGAAAACAAACACGATTAGCGGTCCATTGTGGAACTTTCTTAGCCTTGAGTGTGCATTGGCTGGTGGAAGGGTGGGGGATTTTACGAGGAGCGCCCTCGGATACCCGAATAACAAAAAAGGGATAACGGGTTAAGTCCAGGGTCACCGCACCAAAGTGATGACGGATTCTTCTTCTCCTTTTATTTTTCTTCCTGCACTCGGAAGTTGTACAAATTTGCATAGCGCAACCACAAATTACTGGAGGATAGAATATGATTGAAGAGACGTGCGCCCCCTCCCGCCGCACTTGTTGTAAGGCGATAACGGTTCTTCATTTTATTATTTCACACAGATTTTGAACGATGACGTTCCATTTTACTCTTTTCCCTTCGATACTCTTGACCTGCTATGTGGCTCTCCTCGGCAAGGCGTTTAAACTTGAGTCTGTGCTTTCCACCTTCCAGATCATCAGGGGAAAATTAACGTAGTGACCAGCAAAGTAGGCCTATAATATGCGAAAACTGATGGCATTTGTACTATGTGGTGTTTGTTCACCCTTCGTTAACCGATACACCATTTTCTGTATTCCCCTAGAAATTATACCTGCAGCAATCGCACTGTGACAAAAGAAATTGCTTGATGGTAATTGTTCGTAGAGGGATGACTGATATCAATTTTGACAGAGTGGCGTATGGAGATTCGCTATATAATTTCATGGAAACAAAATGTAGCATAAATAGATGAATGCAGACATTTTTCTTTTAATTTCTTTTCTTCAAAACATGACGTAGCCACTATATCCAATGTCGGATACGCATTGCAATTTGATAGTGTGTTTTTTTTTTCTAAGGATGTGTATTTGCATCATGCAGGTTTTTTTTTTTTTATTATGAAAGTCTTATGAAAATTACTGAAATACCTCAGGTTCCGATGACTGAATAAACAAACGAATAAAGATGACTCTTGTATGAATAAGTTGATATACATGTAAACTATATTTGTTTCACATCCATTCCAACTTTTTAGCACAGGTTGAAAGGAATATGATATAACGGTCTGTCTGTCGATTAGTAGTTTATGGATCGGTCCGTCCGTTGGAAGAATTTTCGATTTCAGCTACATCTTGCTTGGTACGCAAGGAGTGACCTTAGAGCGACGACGTGCCAGGCGTACTACTCGGGGGTGTCTTTGAATGGGTTGCCATGGGAAAAAACGATTTTCTCTTTTTTTTTCTGCTACATACCTTGCAGAGCAAAAGTCTCCTGCAATACACACACACACGCACGCACACACATGCATGTATGTATGTATATATGTATATATATATATATATATATATATATGCCGTTACCATGGCAACAATGAGTCACGGCCAAACCCTTTCTCTCACAAGGTTCATTGTATCAAGCATCTTAGGTGTTGATACATGTATATTTCCAACCACCAAACAAACGGATAATTTTCTCGATAGTCTTTAATTATAGCTATTACTTTTCTTCGGTTATGATTCGAGAATGCATGTGCTTTACTTTTATAGATTGTGTCATTGCACGTGCAATGAGATAACGGAGAAAAGAAAAATGATAATGTGGAAGGTATATGATGTCAAATTTTGGATTAAAAGTCGCGCTAGTTCTTCACAAGTGTTCTCTACACTCCTTACTTCATAGTTTCCAAACTGAAAAAAGCCAACCCTTTGAATGCTTTGATTGTAAATTGGCGCAGAAAACCCCATAGCATTGTACACAGTGTCCAAAGTTTCTGGCACAGAGAGGATTAAACAGTGCTTGGTGAGATATCTGCAGTGATATCTCTCGTCTCACCTTCAAGTTTCTTTGTTGTTGTTTTTTTTTCCATAACCCCCTTGTCTAACCAAATCTCTCAAGAGTATACAACATTGTGACATTTATAGAGGAGTTACCGTGACAACCACGGTTTATGATTAAAACATTTTCATCTCACAGTAATTGATATGGAGGAAGAGGGAGGATATTGATCACCCGTAAGCTAATTCGTTTTTCATCCTTTGTTCTTCTCTGTTGTGTGCGTTTCTCTCTCTCCTACTCAATCTCCCTCTTTCTTTCTGTTCCTCATCCCTTACCCCACCCACTGTCTCCTTCCCCGCCCCCACCCCGTTCTTTCTCTCATGGGGGCGATGCGGCATAATGAATAAGACTCGCGATTCCCGCTCAGAGCACCTGAGTTCGAATCCCGCCCAGTGCGTCCTACATTGGACAACATGTTTTACCCACCATGTCCCTCTCTACCCAGGTGTATAAATGGGTACCTGGCAACGCTAGGGTAATAATAATAATGGCAGGGCCCTCTGGTAGAGCAGTGGCAACACTGAAGAGGCTACCCTGGACAAATAGTACCCTAATATTATTGTTATTATTATTATTATTATTATTATTATTATTATTATTATTATTATTATTATTATTATTATTATTGTTATTATTATTATTATTATTATTATTATTATTATTATTGTTATTATTATTATTATTATTATTATTATTATTATCATTATTATTATTATCATTATTGTTATTATTATTATTATTATTATTGTTATTATTATTATTATTATTATTATTATTATTATTATTATTATCATCATCATCATTATTATCATCACTCTCTTACAGAGTATTCAAGATGCCTACGGCGTGTGACGACCGAGACGTAGTGCAGTGCTGTGTGGTGAGGTCGGATGAGGAGCCCGTTCGTCACACCATCCTCTACAAGAGCTGCAACCACCCGAGCAAACCACCAAACAAGGGACACATAAGGTTGGTCCCCATCCCCTCTCTAGGGAGTCCATTATTTCTCCTTTTTTTAATTTTCTTTTCTCTTTCTTCAATTCAGTTCAGTTAACTTTAGTTTATTTCTTCTCATCAAGCAAAAACAGGTACAAAGTAAATACAATGTAATATAAAGCATGCTTAAAACAATCACATAGTTTGATTGATTTCAATCAAGGCAAAATCAATGCAAAATGAAATTTCATTATTCTTGATTTCCATTAAAAAAAAGTAATACAAGGCACAAAGTGTACATTTTTTTGTGTGTCCATTCAGTTATTATTAAACAGTTTGAAAGAAGTACATATCATAAGGTTTTGCTTGATGTCAGAAGGTACAATTATACATATGATATGTGTACGAATAATCATAATAACAGGAAAAAATACACACTTTGTAATGGCGAGAAAAGTGAATGCCGGTATGACGATGGAAAAAAAAAACCCAATACCCCTGTATATGGAAAATCACTCTATACTTAGGCCAACCATTAGAGCATTTGATATTTGATATAGATTGTATATGATGTTAATGATATAAAACCATATCATGAACAGTACTTTACTTCTGTTTGTAAGTTTTGCTATATTTTGATGAAAATATGTTTATAGATATTAGGGGCCCATGAAAGACCACTGCTTATTGGCAAATGGGCTACCCTGACAAAAGATTAGGAATATGATAGGTAAATGAATAAATAAATAAATAAATAAATGAATAAATAAATAAATAATAAGTTTATAAATGAATAATGAATAAATTAATACACACATACATATACCCCATAAAAGAATAAATGAATAGATAAACATGATGGTAAATATCTAAATAAATACACACATAGATAGATACATACAAATATAAATAAACGAATAAATAAATGAATAATGATAAATGAATATCAAAATAATTTAATTGCCGAAATTTGTGCTCACTGCTCCCCAGGGCTGATGTCGGAGTGATGGGGATCGTCATCAGACCGAAGGAAGGTGATGACGTAGCTACCCACGTGACATGGGTCGGACAGGTCAACCTGAAGGGGTGGATGCCAAAGATGATGGTGAACAAGGTCACTGTCGGTTACCCCGTCTCGCTGTATGACGACATCGTGACGGTAGGTATCCGATGAGTCAACAAAATGATGATAATGATTTTGAAAGTAATTGATAATAATAATGATGATAATAATAATAGTAATAGTAATAGTAATAATAATAATAATAATAATAATAATTATTATTATTATTATTATTATTATTATTATTAATATTATTATCATTATTATTATTATCATTATTATTACTATCATTATCATTATCATTATTACCATTATTATTACTCTTATTATTATATCATCATCATTATTGTTACCATTATTATTATCATCATCATCATTTGTAATCATAATCATGATATTAAGAACACTTATAATGACAATGACAATAACAATAGTGACAATTCTTACAGTTGTATGATGAATACCGAAAACAATGATGAATTGACGATGATGATAATAATAGTAATAGTTGTAGTAATAATGATAATAATAATAAATTATGATAATAATGATGATATAATAATAATGATGATGATGATGATAATAATAATAATAATAATAATAATAATAATAATAATAATAATAATAAAAATAATAATAATGATAATAATAATAATAATAATAATAATAATAATAATAATAATAACCGGTTATAATAACAACAATAATAGACGTAAAAAAAAATCATAATAGCGATAATAATTGGTTGTTTTTTTCTGTACCAAAATGGATCTGTTTTACATTGCCCCCAAGGAAGCAATCAATGTCCGTAAATAAACAACTATGCCGGACCGACAGTGTAGGATTAGGTCGTGAGTTTGATATCATAATTTGCCAAGAGGCACAGCCCCAGCAGCAAACGAACTCAACCAGGGACCTCGTAATTCCATGAAATGGTCTCTTGTCTTATTCTCTGATCTACAGCTGCTCGTCATGATTACGATTTTAATAATAATTATGATAGAATGTAAACCTATAGCAGCCATTCATATCATTTTAATTTCTAAGAGTTAACATGGTGAGAATATGTGCCTCAAACAAAGAACCACATTCAGATACAAAACTAGCTACTGCATTGAATTTCCTTTCAGTATCATGCTGTTAATCACGTGTGACAGGAAATTAGCTATTTTTAGAGTAGGTCATTAACATCATCTCCACCTAACGACTGGTGTGAAGTGTTAGCAATTTGTCGAATCAATTCTTTCACACGTCCGTGCCTTCTATTTCTTTCTCTATCTTCCCCTTGATAATGAGGATGTCGTTGAGATCTATAACCCCGTTAATCGTGCTGGCAAAATTGATTGAAAATTCTACAAACATTTGCTTTTATCGGAATCATGTGATTATTGCTGCCAGGTGTTGTTGTTGTGTTTTAAAGAAAGAAGAGAGAGAAAAAAATGGGGCCCTATACAACAAATATGTTGCCCCAGACGATACTGACATAAATTAAACATAATAAATCTTAAAAGTATCAAACAAGAATATTAGACATAATTATCATAATGACGTCTCCACGAGGGAGCTCATAAAGTCTCCACGAGGGAGCTCATAACGTTTCCACGAGGGAGCTCACACTGGCAATCTCCGCAAGGGAGCTCATAAAGGTCTCCACGAGGGAGCTCATATTGGAAGTCTCCACAAGGGAGCTCATAAAGTCTCCACGAGGGAGCTCATAATGGATGTCTCCGCAGTGGAGCTCATGTCAGGTGACATGTCATGTGTGTCCTGTGACATGTCATGACCATTGTGACAGACATTTTAGCAGTGCAGACAATTCCACGACGTGTTCGAGTTGGCCTTCATTGATAAAAACAAAGGGGGCGAATTTTTGGGGAAGTTTCATCAGAATATGGCATAAACCGACAAAGACACAGAACATGAAACCTCCACATGTTTTTAATGATATATTATAGAGTGGTATTAGTCTCAATCAAAGACGCAAACTATATGAGGTCGCTGTGTCATTACCTATGTCCGTATCACTGGTACAAAAACATCCTGTGAGCACTTTGGATTAGTTGATAAGACTCCTGACTCTCAATCGGAGGACCCGAGATCTAATCCAGTCCAGTGCTTACCTCCTTGGACAAGACGTTTTTACCCACAATGTTCCTCTTTATCCGGGTATAATGACATGAGTAGACCTATCTTGCAATGCTAGGAAAAACAATAATGGCAGAGCCCTCTGGTAGACCAGTGTCAGTACTGAAGTGGCTACCCTAGATAAAGAAGACCTTATCATTATAATATAAGATGTTGTATATTATATTTGTTTATTGTATCATGCATAATACATCATACATTTGATGTTTTATATATCAAGCATTACGTTTTAGTCAAAGATTTAGCAACTACTTGAACTATAATGATGTTGGTTTCTTTTTGAATTGGCAGTACTGGAAGAAGCTGACCGGACAGGACAAGAAGGAAAAGAAGGACGCCAAGAGCGACGAGGAAGAGAAGAAGGAGGAAGGTGGAGAGGAAGCGGCGGCTGAGGGCGAGGCAGCAGCAGCAGAGGGCGAAAAGCCTGCAGAAAATGGGGAGGCGGCAGAGGGCGAGGCCGCACCCGCCGCCGAAGAAACCAAGGCTGCGGACGAGAAGCCCGCCGCTGAAGAGAAACCTGCAGAGGCGGAGGCCGAGAAGAAGGAGGAGGCGGCGTCGGAGGAGAAACCCGCCGCCGAGGGCGCTGCAGCAGAAGCAGCAGAATAAGGCTTCATGGAAACGCTATTAAAGATAAAAGCAACAGAGTTAATATGGACATTTTGAACACCTAACAATGTAGGGTTTTGAGTTAAATGAGGAGAGAGAGTGCGAGAGAGAGTCTATTTGGAGAGGCATAATTATTCTGTCAAGTCAACAGACCATTTTTTGCGTCTTTGTGTTCATATTTAAATCGTCATCTCTTTATTCTTAATATTATTCTTTTTTTTTCTCTCAATCTAGGCCTTAAGAGATCGACAGCCTCTGAAGAGCGCCCTCAAACGGCGGTCTTATCTTGATCTGCATGCAAGCGGGGATAAAGAGGGGAATGATCACAGACATTTATTGTACCATTCTCTTTTTGTATATTTCCTTGAATCACCCACACCCGTTTACGCCACCATAAATTACAATCTTACCTTCAAGTAGGGATTAAAGTTGTTCTGACGGCATTATTCTATAGGGTGTTATTTGAACAATATTGTAATACATGTCTTCACCATGACTAGTTTTTCTCTCCTTGTATTGACCGAGAAATGCATGAAGTCTGCTCAAAAACACTTTCCGTTCAGCATGACAATAGATGATAGGAGTAGACAGCAACAAAAAAGGATTCTTTTCTTATTTGTTTTTGTATTATCATTATTACTCTGTTGTAAAAAAAAAATCGTCTGCATTCTTCAAAACTTCTCTGTATCTCTCTTGTCCGATGTCTTTATTCTCTGTGAAAAAAGAGGAATAGCAAATAACATGAATAAGGGAAACGGAATTCAACGACTTCTAGAGACGGTCCTTTTCGTCCAAATAGCGAAGTCCAGTGTGTAGATTGCATTGATATTAATGGTCAAAGCGATATGTGTGTAACCCATCGACAGACTCTATGTCGTTTGTCTCTAGTAGCAGTTTGTGACCTCGACTTGTAATGCAGTGTTCATGCGATCAGCAGAAGTTGTAAGCATGACGTCATCATGACGTCAATTTGCGCGGGATATACATATATATGTATATAATATATATTATAAGAGCAAGAGATGGTTGGGGTTTTTTTTTCGGTGTCAGCAAGCTAGCTGTTCCTAACTGTAACAGCTGATTGATTAGATATTGGAGTAGTGTGTTCGACGCTTTTATTTCTAAAAATGTATTTCTTTTCCTCCTGGTGATTTGGCGGAGAAAGAAATTAAAAAAAGCTTATAAATCAATGTCTTTTAAAAGGATTTACAGGCATTGTGCCAATCACACTGAGCTGTAGATTGCTAGCCCGACTTTCGCATATATTTGGATAAGTATGAAAAGTTACCGATATGATGTGCATGGTGAATGAGCCAAAAGCTGTATTTTAAACAAATTTAAAGTGTATCACATAGACTGTAGCGACAAGCTTCTGTCAGTGACGTTTTAGAGGAACTCGTTATAAACCGTCATTTTCTTCTGTAAGTAACTTTTTAAGACTCGCTCTTCTTTCCACAGACGTTACACCCATCGGTAACGAGTCGCACACATGAATGTTTGTGGATGAAAACTCAACTTTGAGTTTCATCGCGCAGTCGGAGCGTTTGGAGGGGCGTTAGCAGTCACCTGTCACCACAGTGTGTGTAGTCACGGTGCGAGTGCATTGGTTGACTTACCTGTTCCGTCTCCTTTTACATGTTAATATCTACCCAAGACGGGCATACACCACTTGTCCAGCGTTTAGCACGTCGCTGATTGGCTGTTTTGATCACGTGTGTGTTCGTGTGAGAAATGCGCACTGTGTCGCGCTCACCATACAGGCGACTCGTTGAACAATACTTCATGATTGGAACCAAGGTGTGTTTAAGTCTGGGCATCTCTTTGTCATTCAGATGTCATTCAAAATATCCTTGAGGTGTCTTTCAACTAGCACTTCCTTAGGACGTGTTCCCGAAGACTTTTTTAGTTTGAGTATGAGCAGCAGGACAGAGAAAGGTTGTGTATTGGAATGTGTTCGAGGAGACAGAGATTGATAACACCTGTAATACGAAACGTGTAATATTGTCTGTTTTTGTTGTGACGTAGCATTGAGAGGAATGGTGCCTTGCGTTTGGGTTACTATGGTAACGATATAAACAAAAGTGTTTTTTTAAAAATCATTTGACGGCTTCCGGTGTACATATTCATTTCATTTTTTCAAATTTTTTGCTAAATAAAATCTTTGCAATTTGAAATCAGTTCTGTTCAGATAGATTAAATAGGTACAGACCCACAGAAAATGCAGTATAGGAACTCGATTTGGTACGGTCGACCGAATAGCCTTAATTTGAGGTAAGTACTATCAGTGCAGAAAGATGTATTTTAGCCCAAATGCTGCAGAAATCTAGAGAAAGGACACAGAATTTTAACTTAGATATGAAAAATATAATCAATATTTTTTACGAACAGGCGATCCAGAACGTATGAATTCAATTATGAAGATTCGCCGGTTCGTGTTATCGATGACACTTCTCATCGACCGGAAAGTTTTGGGGTTTCTTTTCAAAGAGAACGAACTACGTGTAACCTCTGTTTGTAACAGTTTGGATGACATGGTATTTCTTAGATAATATTTTTATTATATCAATATCAACCATATAACCATTTCCTAAGTGAAAGTACAGTTTGTTCGGACGTAAGTTGTTGGAGCCTTAAACATTAAACAACTATCGATACTAACAAATGTCCAGTTTTTATCGTCGATATTATCGTCACTCGCTTTTGTGTTACCCCAATGCGTGAGCTGATGTATACAATATGAATCGCTCTAGTTCCAACATGTCATACAATCGACTGTATAGTGTTCGCCTGTGTATAGACACAATCGCTCATTTCGGCGCCATCAACATACCGTCTCTTGTTTAGTGTTGGTCTGAACTTACCCTCACAATGGTGCTGTAGTCTATAAGAGCCATACCGTACCTCTCACGTCAGCGCTAGGGGCTAACTTGGGAGAGTGAAGCGATTCCGAAACGGCGGGCTCGGGATCGATAGGCCAAAATGTCGATCAATTCCATCCAACGCGGCAGGATACTACATGTAGTAGCTTCATCTGGAAAATTGTACTGCTGTTAATAGATTCTGTACTCGTGCGACTACGCAAACGTCACCAAAATAGGGTTTAATGGTTGCGTTCATCACACAGCATCTAGGGCTACACATACACACGCACATTACATAGGTCGTGGTTTACATCAGTAGATAGCACAATACTTGCGCGCGTAGCCGTACGGCGTTAAAGTCAGTTTTATCCTATGACAGTGGGATCCCATGGTATAGCACGCGAGAGACAGTGATACAAATAGTTACACACTGTTTTCCTCCATTAAAGGGTGATGTACGCCGCACAAATTTGTCATTGAGTAAGTTTTCACGTAGAGGCTGTTGCTTTTAAAAGGTGCTCGGAAAGATTGTTGTAGTTTCGTTATTTCCTTGGCGGTGTGTTTTTTGTTTCCCCCAAGTTCGTATCTGTTTTGTCAGAGAGTCTTGTTTTATTTTGCCACGCTTTCCTTTGTTGTTGTTGTTGGGATTTTTTTGACCTTGCGTCACAGCTGTGTTGAGCTTCGCACTGAGAAATGTTGCGTTGGCCCAGTTGTTGTATTTGTCTCCTTGGTAACCGAAGGCCGAAATATCTTCGGTCGGCATTTTGGCAGTAAAAGGGTTGTTCGTAGTTATTTCTGCTGTGTGTGCTGGGTATCGCTATAAACCCACGGGGAAGCGCAAATGTTTATGTTGTAGGATATCATTCTTGCCAGTGTAATAACATGGACGTTTGTCTCGGACAACTTGTCTTAGCTATGCATTCATTCAATTATTCATTCATTTTTCTTTCTTTCTTTCTCTTTGACATTACTGTAACAAATTTTTCCACACTGCTTCCTGTATGGTTTGAAGAAAGACAAATTTCTGTGCGTGTGTATCATTCACTGTATTTAAGGCCTTCCACATACTTCCGCAAAACTAACAATTTATTTTACGTAAAGATAGCGATTCAGAGTCTTTTTAAAGAATGAGGCATTTTATACACTGTAACACCAAGGAAAGTGCATTATGTTGATTGTTTAATTGTCTAAGTCTTATTATACCGGAAAGTCTTGTGTGTATTTTGTAAGTTTCGGCATGCCATTTCTTTACATGTGTATATAAAACGTCTTGATATATAAGTTATTTATACCGAATGATTATAATTTTTTGATGTGAACGTAGGGACTTATTTCGGTCTAGCTAGTGAAGGCGGGCTTTATAACATGGGGGTAGATGTGTTGTATTATACTGTTTGTTTTCATACGAATGATCTCTTGACATTTAATTGATTAAACTACCGCTCCCCCTTTTTTCGAATACTACACAGCTGCATGACAAATGTGTGGGTTGCACGTGGTCGCGTTCTTAAGACAGCGCCGACTGTATTGATTGATTTATTGCTCGGGAGACCTCTCAGCTACACTTTAACAGACAAGCGATGTCATACAGTAGTTGACTGACATTCTGTAGAGGCATCGACAAAAATCTGTGCCGTTATATCTCCGGCGAGGCGAACGCCATTTTGGTGACGCCACACTTTCGCAACTCGCGGCGTGCTTGTCGGCGTTACTATAGAAACAACGCGCCAACATAATGGTAGGCACACGTCTATGATAATAGGTGGCAACATAAAGGTTATATTACACGAGGTGTATTGAAGACGGATTGTACGGATAGAACATAGAGTAGTTAGAGTATCACGGTATTTTCACAGCACTGATTTGTGTCTTATGGAAACAACAGCAGCAGCAGAAGAAGAAAAAAGAGGAGTCGGATAACACAATAGTAAAAATAGAAAAATGTATATGAGTGTTTTTTGCAAGGCTGGTTAATGTTCAGCGCGCGGAGAATCTGTATAAATGCATTTTCGGAGACTTCAAACACACATTATGCAATGATATTCGAGGATTATGTGCTCCAATGACACAGGCAGAAACCAATGATTGATTTGGATATCTGAGCCTTAAGGCTGAAGCAAGGAATATAAGGACAGGTGCGAATGAAACGTATGCATCTTGGCATAATTTGTATGTTGTTGATTTTTTTTTTCCTTTTCCTTGTGTTAATATTTCTTAGTAGAATCTCTGAGAATGATCTGAATTTGAAAAAAAAAAAGTACATACAGTGATACGGCATGAATGCACATATTTTTTGAGAGTTCAGATGCAAAAGGGCTTTAACTGCAGCAGAGAGAGAGAGAGATACTCCACTCGAGTCCTTTTGCAACTGAAGTCGTCTCTATTCGATGACACAGTGTATTTGATGTACATACATGTAAAATATAGTGTGCTAACTGCCATATGGAGTTAACTGGGTAATGATACTATTGTAAAACGTGACTGTGCTTAGGTAAGAAGCAAATCGCTCTAGCATTTAGATTTCAAAAAACAGAAAACAAACAAAAAATACGAAGATTACGTGATAGTACATTTGCAATATAGCCAGTATGTTGATTTCGGCACGCTTTGTCACTTACATGCCACTTTGTGATATAGACGAAGGATATACCGTATTGTATGTATATTGTTAATAACAATTAATGTTTGTTGCCCGAGATATATACTTTGAATTGGATTTTCTCACTTCTTAAGACGTTATAATGGTCTCTAGTATGAAAATTTTGACAAAGCATTGACTTATAGTCTGTACGACGTACATGTTACTTCCGCACAGTGTAAACTTAGTGGTTAGCTTGTAGCTTCGAATGTAGAATAGTAGAGATTACAACGTTTTTTCTATATGGTCCATGCAGTAAGGGAACACTCGATCCTGGATTATACATAGTGATTTCTTGAGTATGTGCAAAAAGAAGAAAACAAAAAAAGAATACAGGAGGCCACAATTTGGATGTTACAACATACACTCACACTGCTGTTGCAGGATTTCTGGTGTCTCCGAGAACTCAACTCGGACCGTGATGTTTGTTTGACTAGTGAAGCAATGTTATTAAAATTCCTATGTTAAGAAAAAAAAATGCCCTCTTTTGATGGAGTCATGATTGATTGATTGATCATCTTAAAAACACATCATCTTTTATTCGATGAGTGAAGTGTTTGGGCGACACACTTTGCTGCTATTTTCTTCAAAGTCATGATTGCACAGCTTTGACTGCTTCTTGACGATGATGATGATGATGATGATGATGATGATGATGATGATGATGATGATGATGATGATGATGATGATGATGATGATTGTGGTGGTGGTGGTGGTGGTGGTAGTGGTGGTGGTAATGATGGTGGTGATGGTTATTGCGATAGTGATGACGATGATGTTGGTGGCGGAGGTGATGCACTCAGCTGGTGATGGTGGTGATGGTAGAAATGGCGATTGTGATGATGATGATGGCGGTTGTGGTGGTGGTGATGGCGATGGTGATAGATAGTTGTGGTGGCGATGGTGGTGATAGTGGTGATGATGTTGATGCTGCTAGTGATAGTGGTGGTGGTGATAGTGATGGTGATGGTGATGGTGGCGGAGATGGTGATGATGGCAGAGATGGTGACGATGACAATAGTGATGATGGTGGAGTTGACGGAGGTGATGGTGATGATATTGATGATGATGTTGACTAAGGTGACTGTGGTGGTGGCGATGATTGTGCAGGATGGGCGTTGTGATGGTGATATCGATGATTGGGATAGTGATGAAGATGATGGCGATGATGATGATGGGGTGGTTGTGAAGTTGTTGATGGTGTTGGTGTTGGTAGTGATGGTGATGATGCTGATGTTGATGAGCAGCAAGAGGGAAAAAGGAGGGAGATAAGAATACAAATGGCATATATATATATTACGTATGTATATAACATATATATATATATATATATATATATATATATGAGATTAAAACCTAAAATGGCATTAAAACGCTTTATCCTGGCGAGGAAAGCGCATGTTTTTGAAACAAGACACCAAACAGGTTAGTCATCGCATTCTTCATCAGCGACCAGGATGCGATGTGATGTTAGATTAAAAATCCGTTTCTGAAGCAGAACATACACACAAGGGTATACGTCTGCTATATATATATATATATATATATATATATATATATATATATATATATATATATATATATATATATATACATATATATATATATACATGTATATATATATATATATATACAGTGTATGTAACATATTACGGTATATAAACATATACAGCCTGTATAAGGATTCATACAGAATACAAGTGGAAAGATACATGATATATCTGTGTGTGTGTGTGTGTGTGTGTGTGTGTGTGTGTGTGTGCGCGTGTGTGAATATGTGTATATTTTGCATTACATACATACATATCATAATACATGTATATATCATCAGCTGAAAACCAGAAGGGTGCTATCGTGTTCTAAGATTTTACAGTAAACAAAAACAAAACAATTTATTTTCATGAAATCAAAATCTTACATTTTAAAAGGTGGGTAGATTTATAACCATTGTTCCAAATATCAGGTAAAATGGCACCCTTGCTGTTCTGGGCCCCATTTCATAAAAGATGTTAGGATAGCAACCCTTGCTGGAATGACAACTTCCCATAGCAACAGCCAATCAGGAAGCCGGATTCTTGTCATTACCATGACAATTGCCATTCCAGCAATAGTTGCCATCATATCAAGTTTTCATGAAATGGGGCCCAGATTTTAACATTTTACTGAAAGTAAAAAAAGAATTTAAAATTGACACCATAATGTAGAGGAGATCAAGCTCTTCGACATGATACCAAAAGTCAATACCCCCAAAATTGCGATAACGCCCTTCTGGTTCTCAGCCAACGATATATATTCTTTTTCCTTTACTCTTTCAATCAATGTCAACTTGTGCACAAAGTGAAGTCCTTTGGTGAGATCAATTTTTTTTTTTTTCAGTCTCTACACATGATACGACACTAAAAAGAGGCATAAGAAGTGATAAATGTCCACTCAACGTTAAATAGCATCAATCATGTAAGCTACAGTGTTGGTGGAATTCGGCTCAAAAACTCTCCAAAAGTTGACGTGGATAGGTAGAGCCTGTGATGTGGCTAGAGGTACGTACACACAAGACCACAAACTGGAATCACATGTCATTACTAATGTTGTTCTTGTTGGTTTTTTTTTTTTTGTTCTGTTTTTTATTGAAATGTATCAAGCAAGTGTGCAGCACATGTACCACACTGTTTAAACAGCACTAATGGCATATTAATGTACAGACAATTGTGTTACATTCATACAAATCTACCTCTATAAACATGGAACCACTGTACACTAAATAAAGAGAAGGTCCCTGCCGGGCAAAAGCTCTGCGAGATTTTTCAAAACTTCCGAGCTGTTGTAGCTCAGTGAATAATACCACAGAGTCTCAATCATGGGGTCCTTGGTTCAAATCCCCAGGGAGCAACTGTTGTGTCCTGAGGCAAGGCGCCTCCTTGTTGCCTAGTCTTTCCGACTGGGGCTTCTGTCCCTCGGTTGCTTGCTGACCAACATTAATCAAAACCTCAGCAGCCACGCAAAACAACTCAAGAACTTATTCAAATTCGCATCCAAATAACATCACAGTTATAAAATCTAACTTTCCTTCCATAAAAAGTACTTTGTATGATACATATCACACTATGTACAGGAACGTTTACTGTAATTCGCATTCTTATCTACAGCGCCATTATATAATTCACATCAATGCATACACATAACATATCAAACAATGGAATGATGAGAATAAAGGCAGAGTACAATGAGGAAAGACAACAATCAACCTGTTTGAATATTTTTTTTTCTGTATTTTGAATGGACGGAATGGACTTACACTCCCTGCGGACAATAAACATCATAGCAGAATGTAATCATGCAAAAAAGAAAATAAATAAATAAATAAATAAAAAAAATCAGTATCTGCTGTTGAATACTGTATACGCCATATATTTCGCGAGTCTAAATTTTCGCGAATCAGGAATTCCCGACGATTTCGTGAGTGGTTAAATTCGCGATTGTGGAGTCCTGTACTGAACGGAGAAGTGTACACGCGTATGTTACATTCACATTGGGATCTGAGTGTCTTTAATTTCGCGAATAGCACCTGACTCGCGAAATTCGCGAAAATAAAAACCTCGCGAAATATTCGGCGTATACAGTAGTTAGCCTGGGAGAGAATCAGGATCGGCAGTGTAGCCAGTTTAAAGAAAATATCTGCTACAAGTTAACCTGTTGACAGCAAGCTGATTTAACTACAACACACATTTCCCATAGGCACCTGTTTAAGTATACTTGGGACTAGGTCTTCAATGGGTTAAAGTTGACTTTTAAAGGGACATTCCAGACGATTTTCATAATTTCACATCATGTAGTACATAAATCAACAACTCCATGTATAGATTTGAGGAATTTATTGTGGTTTTTGAGCAGAGAAACAATACTTTGAAAAACCTTAAACAAATTACACTGAACAAGGATGATGACATAGGAGGTTCACATATTTCAGAAATGTAGCAGTGTAATTCCATTAAAATACCACTTGCTTGCGAGTTCACCTGTGTATAATCTATGCATGCCTTCTTCTTTTGTTCTGCTTCCTTGAGCCCTAACTCGTGCCTTCTTATGGTGACTCTGCCATGTCATCATCCTTGTTCATGGCTATTTGTTCTAAATTTTGAAAATATTCTTACTCTTCATCCCAATTATCACAAATTCTGAAACTCTGTCCTCAGTATAACTAATTTATAGTTGTTAAATTGTAAAAATCTGAAAATCATCCGGAGGTCTCCTTTAAGCAGGTAGAGGTAAAAAAAGTACAGAAAAGCTCAATGTGCACATTGTCCAAAGACCCCGTCACAGGAGGAAGGGTGAAAACAGAAAACCAAACTGAACACAGAAGAGATTTGAACCGAATATTCTGTATCATCAGTCAGAAATTGAATGAAACTTCTTAATCTTCTCATCATCGTCAACTTTAACCTCAAATGGGAATTTCCATCAAAGATACATTTCAGAGAAATGAATACAACAGGCACAGTGCACTCCCGTTATAACGAAATCCTGGTTGCAACAAAGTAAAAATTCACACCCAAATTTATCAGCAATATAACATAATACACTTTATTCGTTCATTTACAATGAAATTTATTTATGACGAAAAGAAAACTGCTGGTACTGAGGACTTCGTTACAAAGGGAGTCCACTGTACCATTTTAATTTTTAAAGAACACTGCATCATTCATACTGGGAACAGAGTAACAGCTGCTTCAGTCTGGAACATGCAAAGGAAAGGAGTCTTTCTACATCAAAGTGATTATTCAAAGCCATTTCAGAGACTTTGTCATGATATGGGACCCATCATCATGTTATAATGATAGTGAGGAAACTGCAAAAATCAGTCGTTTGGTTAGAAACCATGATATTTGTCCAAAAAATTGACTGTCTGATATCATCACTGCCTCTTACCAACATTTCCCTTCGATAAACTCCTTTATGTGCACGTTTGCATACCTGATTCAGTCAACGGTTTGTCAACATCACATATTTTGCGCAAACACACAACCATGCACAAACCAATCACTAAATCGCAATATGCCAAAGTACTTGAAAGCGTTACAGGCACAGCTTCGTCACAAAATGTACATCATGACAAAGCTTGCAACTTATTCCACAACATTTTTTTTTTCTAGTTTTCTGGCATAAATGCTTCATAAAAAGTTGCATGGCTTGTGCAAAAACAGAATGTTTTTCAAAAGCCCTCTTGTGCTGTGGTCTAAAAATAACATGGTGCATGAGGGCTTTACACCACAGTACACAAAGAGTTAACCTTCCCACTTTCATCTTCCAATAAGTGTCATTGCCAAAATACCCAAACAAGGAGCCAGTTGTGTGACAGTATTAATCCAAACATTCTTCCAAAAGAAGGTCTAAAGAAAGGTTACAACTTTGAAGGGATGATATCATTTTGGTTGAGATGAGGCTTCAGGTTTCCAACCTTTTTTTTTTGTGAGATAATGAGAAACCTCTTATGAAATATTAAAGAGCATAAAATTCTAAGAGGAATCCAAAGTTTATTGACTGAAAATTTGTTTAGAAATGGCCGAGATATCCAAAAACAAAGAGGTCCTAGCAAAAGGTGGGACCTACTTTTTATTAGGACCACTTTGTTCTACTTTGTTTTGGAATATCTCAGCCAATTCAAAACCGATTTTCATCAAATAAATTTTGAACTCCTTTTAGAATTTTATGCTCTTTAACATTTCATAAGTGGTTTCTAATCATCGCACAAAGAAGTTAGAATCTGAAGCCCCCATCTCAACCAAAACTATAACATCCCTTTAAGAGCATTCAGCTGTTTTGGTCCTATCTATCCTGGGTGGTCTCCTTAGCATAGACATTCCCCTCCAATGGGGGTGCTGTCCCTATCATCTCTCAAACATTGGCAGGTACCTCCAGTTATATATACCCACCAGGTACAGAGGGATGGTGGTGCTCGACGCATCTCATCCACAAATGTTCCACTGGGCTGGATTTGAACCACTGATCTACTGTTTATGTGTCCAGCGCTTCATCAACAATAAGAAAGGTCTTCCCTACACATGCTGGGCTGGATTTGAACTATTGATCTACCGTCTATGTGTCCAGTGCTTCATCCACATTACCAAAGAGCTTCCCTACACACACTGAGCTGGATTTGAACCACTGATCTTCAAATGTCTGTGCATCCAGTGCTTCATCCATAAAACCGAAGGGCCTCCCTACACACACACAGGGTTGGATGTGATCCGCTGATCTACCGTCTACATGTCCAGCGCTTCATCCGCAATACCAAAGGTCTCCCTTCCACACACCAGGCTGGATTTGAACCACTGACTTACTGTCTATGTGTCTAGAGTTTCATTCACAATACCACAGTGCAGCCCCCACTTCTCACAAGTGGGCGGGGCCACAGCGATATAAAAGGAATACCTACCCCACACACATATAGTGGGGCCAGCCCAAAGTCACCAGTCTATATGTACATCATCCTTGTCCACTACACACTTGTGTAATAAGGCACTCATACCAAAAGACCAAACTCACTCACCAACCTACCCCTCCTCCCTCCAAAGCCCCCTATACTAGGGTCCCATCCCCTGGTACTTGGCTCTCAGTGTTCTCATGAGTTCGCTGTTCAGACTTCCCGTCTCGTGGCGGTCCACTGTGGATCCTGCTGACGATGCCAGCTCCCAGATCTTCTGCTCTATCTCCTTCTGCCGGGCTGCAGTGCACCAAAGAAAAGAGAAATCGGGAGGGACATTGAAGATGGCGGCAGTTCACAACAAAAACAGTCAAGGATCTTCATATGATGCACCACAGTGTACCCCAGTAAAACAAACTAATCATAATAACATGTGGGTCCCACTTTTCATTTGATATCTCAGCCATTTCAAAATCAATTTTTCATCAAACTCATAAAAGTACTCGGTTGCGGAGATATCGATGATTTTATTAGCGCATGTAATGCGGAAATCAGAGTTCCAAGAAAAACACCTTCAAAGTTTTCCTTCCGACGCTATCAGGATCAAGTGGAGGCAAGACAGTTTTTACCGCTTAACAGTAGAAGGTACGCTCCTAGCAACCGCCGCGATGTTCATTGAAGCTTAGCGCCAGCGGTCTACGCACGACCAATCAGTAATCAAGATGCCACACACTGACCAATTAGATCACTCCCTCATTGCTAAGGGCGGAGTCTAGGTGCCGCGCTAAATCCAAATCTTCGGACCCGTGTCTGTTACGTTGAAAGTCGGAAAATCATGGCCCAGAAAAAAAAGCTGATTTCTTGACTTTGCTTTGATCATTTAGCTTCGAAATTTTGGCGGATGATAGACAAAAGATTAGACTACAAAATTATCCCAGAAACAGAATTCCAATTTTTTTGACTGATTTTGATGATCTGACTTCAAACTCGATTTTCTCGGCTCAACCGTCAGTGACTTTAGATCCTTTTGTGGTAGCGGGTCACATATTTTGCCAATGATACGGCATGAAGGATAAACTCCTTTAAAACCCTACACATCATCCACAAGTTCAGGTTTAGTAGCATGTAATGTCTCCACAGAGGCTTGGGTGCCCATCACAGGCTTTGCCAAAAGTAACTATAAAATAAATCTATAGCCTCCAGTGTGTAGCGTACAGTGATTTATCTATCACACACTGAAATAGCCAAGAGGGTGAAATCACATGCTAAGTAAAATTTGTGCCAGGGTTTGTAGTACATGTGTACTTGAAGCATGTGATGCCATAGTCAAAGTGGTAATAAACACTGATGAATATGTGCCAAGTTTGTATAACGTGTACCAGTACTTAAATGAGTGAACTTCTTCAAACAAACTGTAGGCAAATGCTGAAGGGCATGGTTGGTGAGTAGGGCCATGAATAAGGTTACCTGTCTGCATAACATCATCATATGATCTAATTTGCATAAATGTACATGACTGTGACTATTATCACAGTTTGTTTGTCTTTTTAACACACGCAACTTTTACATTCCATTATATTCCTGCTTAAAACTTCAATCTCAACAAAATTTATCAGTCAATTTCACTTATTGGCTTTTTTTTTTTAATCGACCTGAACATGAAGTGGAGCTGTTTTTTTTTACACTTTTTCAAAGTTCTATTTTTACATTGATATTTCTTATGAAAAAAGTCTATCCTATAAGGGTGAAGTGTTGGTGAAAAGGGGGAACTTTGCGTCACAAAAACTAAGAAAATGTCGCCTGAAAAGACTTTCTTGTTTCAGGTCACATCAGGAAAGGAGAAATTCTTCAAGGAGCGTCATGACTATAAGGTAACTCAATAATATGGGCTTTATTATTTACACCCTGGTAATAAGTATTGAATGTACTGAAACCTCTAGGCTAGGTTCTGTTTGTTGTTTGTTTTTATTTCCAAAACAGTAAAATCATATTAAATATAAACAGTGTTGAACATTCCATAATTGAAACAAGAATCACGGGTGAAATATCAAAACACAATGAGAGTTGTGAAAACAAATGGACAGGTGACAATGATAATAATATATGTAACGGTGGATTGCCCATTTCCGATCTATCTACATGATAGATCTGTTCTTCAATGGGGTCCAAGCTTAATAAACATTCTCAGACTTGCATAAGGAACGGGCTAACTGTATGAGACAAAATAACCTTGCATCTCACCTTGTTCAGCTGTTAGCTCCTCTTCCTTGCCTTCTTCCACTGGTTTGCTCTCGCTGTCAACCTCCTCCCCAGCGTCAATCTCCTGCACAAGTGGCTTGCTGCAGCTTGCTGAAGCAACCTCGTCCCCGGAGTGTTTCTCCCCAGCACGCCCCTCAAACTCCTCCAGGATCTGCCAGCTGCGGGGCAACCTCGTCTCCAGGTCGGCAAACTCTGCCTTCTGTCGCTGGAAGTTACTGCCCCCACTAGCAGTTGATGGCTGCTAAAATATCAGGGATTGGAGTGACACAGAATGTTGAGTGTTACCAGAGCATCTGTAAGTACAGTCAAACCTGTCTATAGCAGCCACCCAAGGGAAACGACAAAAGTGGCCACTATAGACAGGTCGGTGGCCATTTGAATTTCAACACTTGTATTTAAATACTGCATGTTATTCTTTTAAAAAAAAACAGCAAATAAGTTTGCATAAGCAGCTATAATATTGGATTTCTTTTTGTACAATTTACTCCATTTTAAATTTTCTTATAGCCTACTTCTGTTTCTTTTGAAAGGACTCAATAGACTTTACACAATAAACGTAAAAGCTAACGTAGTTTCAACTGATTGAATGGTTCAGCTAAATTTCTGTGGCCGCTATACGTAGTTAGATACATTCGTATTTACCAAGAGATACAAAATGAGCGGCTGCTGGCCACGTTAGGCTGGTGACCGCTAAATAGAGAGACTACAATACAGCAATTTCATGCGGGGGATTTTTCGTTGGCCGCTATAAGCTAAGACAGGTTTGACTATACATGTCATCAAAGCAAATCATATTTTGTATCAAAAAGTGTAATGTCTAGTTCTTCACTTCAAAATATAATGAAACAGAGGAAAGGCTCAAATAGCAAATATGAATATTTGTCTTTTCCAGACATCAACCTGCTGAAGACTAGTCATGAGTATCCTTGAGGAGGTGTTTATGGGGAATGCGTGTTATAGCAAAACCATATTGTCCTCACTAGGTTAATCATTTCAAGGCAAGCACGGCCAAATGAAATATGCTTTTGGAAATCAAACTACTGAAACATCACAGAAAATCTGCTTGCTCCATGACTAATACTTCCTTTAATTTCTCCAGGAGAACTGATCATTTTTTTTCTTCTTCTTTGGCAATTTTATTATACAACAACAGCAAGTGTCTGCTTCTTCCTTCCCTCACGAAAAAAGTGAGGTGAAATTAACTTTAACCTCCTAAAGACCATGGTCTTAAGATGCCATCAGCTCTGTGTTAACACAAGTTGCAGTACGGCAATGAGAGTGTTAGTCTATTTTCAGAGGATTAGCGAGTCTGTCCTTGGTCAGGCAGTACGCTGTGAGAGATGAATTTTCTATGTGAGGCCATGAAGAGTGTTTTGTGTTGACTGTACTGTGAAGAAGTCCAACGCCCACAGTAGTAACATTTTCTTTAAAAAAGTCCAGGATGATCTGAAGAAATTTATGCTGGATACCAACTTTCACTATGCAATACATTAAGAAGATGTAATGTCAGTTTTATGGTCAAGCAGGGATATAGCCAGTAATTTCTACTGCATTGTGCAGTCAGGCTAAACAAAATCCTTCTCAATGAATACTATCTGTGATCAGCCTGAGCACAGTCTCCTTAACCTGCTGAGGATGGACTGATTTTGCTACAACACACATTTCCCATAGGCACCTGCCCGAGTACACTCGGGACTCGTCCTCAACAGGTTACTGCATACTGTTTGTGCTCAGCTTGATAATAGTCCAACTAGTTCACACTACAGTGTTCAGTCTGAACAGTTTCAACTATGCAATACGTCCGTGTCTGAAGACAATTTAATCAATTTGTACAACATGAGTCAGTCTGAACACAGTCCAATTAATTCATCCTGTCAAACTGTCCGTGGTAAACTGAACACAGTCTCATCAACGTAAACCAACTTTCACAAAGCAATAGTGGATTGTTTCGTCATTTTGTGGTGCTGTCTGCGCTTTGTACCTGGCCAAAGGAATCTCAGACATGCTCTTATCCCCATACCAGCAGATAAAACACTGCTATAAATTTTCATCCATTCCACCTACGATACCAAAATGGAACCAACTGTCTAAGTTTACAACATCAACCTAGAACAAAAGTATCTTCCAAACTGCAGGTTATAACCATTTCAGCAAGCAAAGAAATTAAAAATCAGTTCTTTTCTCCAGTGTCAATAACATCTGCACACTAGCTCACTTGCCCACAGTTGGTTCCCTATGGAACATTGGATAGTACAACAACAGAGGAAGAGGAAGAAGAAAACTGTGTTCAGTCTGAACACAATCTAATCAATTTATACTTCAAGTGCTTTGATAGTCTGAACACAGTCATGTTAAGGCATCATTTGCTACATTCAAACAAGAAGGAGACCTTTGGAAAAAAGACAAGCCAAAACCTTGAGTGTTTGACAACAGAAGGAATACATGAATACTGGAATGAATAAAGTCACAGACTTCAGTAAACCCCTTGCAGTACATTGAGCAATACATTCTTTGTGACTCTGCACTATGTGAAACATACAACTGAATGTATTAATATGTCCTTTGAAATGGTCCAGTCGTGGGTTGGTTGATGGAGGTGCACACTGATTTTGATTTTTAGTAATAAACACATTTATACACTGTATCTATTTATTTTTTTGGCATTTTTGTATTTGTATTTTTGTATTATTTTGGACTAAATATTGATTTTCCGGTAAACTGTGCACTTAGAAACATCCATATTAGGCACCTTATAAATGTATTGTATTATTATTATTATCAATATTATCATTATTATCTCATTATTATTATCATCATTATTATCATTATCATTATTATTATTATTATTATTATTATTATTATTATTATTATTATTATTATTATTATTATCATTATTATTAGTATCATCATTATTATTATCATTATTATTATTAATTATTATTATTATTATCATCATTATTATATTATTATTATCATTATCATTATCATCATCATCATCATCATCATCATCATCATCATTAGTAGTAGTAGTAGTAGTACTAGTAGTAGTAGTAGTAGTAGTATTAATGATTCAAACAGATTTGAGTAAACAACTCTCAAGTTTTCTACAGAGAACAGAAAGATTTAGCCCACGGTATTGCTCCTCCAAGTTGGAAATCTATGGACAGTTCATGGACAACAACGGGAGCAGATTCTGGTATGAGAGAAATAATTTACCTGTTTGTTACTATCAAGTGAAATCTCCTCAATCAGTGTTTGTTTTGAGGACTCCATAGCATCCCCCGCTCCTTTCTGTCCGCTATCTTCAATCTGCATCGTGTCCAGCTCCTCTATCAGAATGCCTCCGCCTCTTGACGGCTTTAGCGCCCTGTCATCCGTTGCCATGGCAACAGCCTCCTTGGCCGGAGTGATGTCTTCGATCAATGTCTTCTGAAAGGGTGCAGCATCAAGTGTGAGCTCACATAGTTAATGTGTTCTAGAATGTATGTCAGATTGGCCATCCAGATTTGATATCAAGTTTTTACAAAATACCCCATCACCTCATTCTTCAAACATTTTTAGATGACAATGATTCAGAAAAGAGTTATACTTTGGGCATAAGAATATCTGTTTTAAAAGCAATATTTCGATTTATATCATACTTCAAGTCTTGTACTGTACTACAAGATTTGCAACAGTTCACCTTCAGCAAAATTGTGTCTGGAATGTGCATTGCTTTGTTGTTGGGTTGTGGGGGGGGGGCTGCCTGCATTAAGTCCACAAAATTGTTCACTGAATTTCATGTTTGTTGTAGAATCAATCAATTAGAAAAGATATCAAGCACTTAGTAAAAAAAAAAAAAAAATAGCAGTACACAACATATTTATGTTCAATAGAAAAAAAAAACAAACTACTAAGACAACCATAAAAGTAAATATTGATACCTCGTGCCCCTTGACATGATTAGATATTAAAAAAAAATAACAACCATGCACACAAAGTTGTAAACAAAAGCCAAAAAGCACCTGAAAGGTTTGAGTTATACAACAAAGGGCAGTTCCTTGTATTGTCTTGATGTCTTCATAATGGCAACTTGTATAGGTGAGCTATGGTCTTAGTTGCTATGAAAGTCATACATCAAATACGATTTGCATAAGTTTTACTCAAAGAACAATGTCAAATGGTCCAGAGGTATTAGACAATGATCTCATGTAATTTGCATAATAAGGTCACAGGCAACATTACTGTTTGTGAAAATAAGTTAAAGTTCCACTAAATAACTATGTATGTGTAGTGCTGATTTTTATGAAACTCCCATCAATTCGGTTGGTTGATTTTCCTCCTTTCATGTGGTCAACTCAAACCTCGAAAACTATGCAGCTTCTTACAATCATGTAGGTTATGTTCAATAGCTTGTATTCATGAAGGTGGTCTCACTCAAAACCTTGGTTTAAATCTAGTCCATGGTCTGAAATAAGCGAGAAATAGGAGAAACTTTCAGATGCATGTATTAGCTTTTGGTTATTATTGGATGTCTACTGGCATACAAAATCTGCCACACGTAATTTACGCACAAGAAATTTGCCGAAAACCGTGGACTAAATTTAAACCATCTTTGTGAACACAGGCCATTATGTTGATGCAATGCAGACAAGCACACACTGTAATGCTCAACCACACTTACTGCTATCTTTACAGAAGTCTTACCTTGGAGGAGGGTGTGGCCCATAACTCTGCCATCTCATCCTCATCTATCTCCTCCAGATCAGGTAAGTCCTGTGGTGGGAGGACACGTGAGAGAGAGAGCGGGGGTGAGAGATAGAGGGGGTAAGAGAGGAAGCGGGCAGAAGAGAAAGAGATCAAGGATAAGAGAGAGAACATTGAGGATATGAGAAAGAAAAGGGATGAGTGAGAGAGATGTGAGAAGGGAAAAGAGAGAGAGATTAAGAGAGATGATAAGAGAGATAAGGTAAGAGAGAGAGTGTGGATAACATATAGAGAGGGGAGAAGAGATAGAAAGAGAGAGAGAGAGAGAGAGAAAGGGATAAGAGAGAGAGAGAGAGAGAGATAAAAGTGACGGAAAGGATGAAGTGAATAAAAAAAAATGTTGATCAATAAAATGAAATCAAGCAAATCAAAATAGACTTAGAAACTTATATTTTAAAGTCTTCAACTTCCATCAATTTCACATTTGATAACTGCTGCCCATAAAGTAGTATCAATACTGTAAAAGTGGAAATTTGCGCGGCGTTGTAATTTTCGTGCATTTTGCGCAGCCACAAACTAGCGCGAAAATAAAAGCACGCAGATATTCTTGCCTGCCATATGTTCCAGTAGTTGAGGTCTTGATTCCGCGGTAGCAAAAACACGCCAAACTCTTCTTACCCGACTGAGCGCAAAAAAATTAGTTGCAAAAAAATATCCACTTTTCCAGTATTTCTTTTCCAAAGGATATAATCTGAACTCCAACCACTGAATGTAAAGACACATGCACATCTCTTTTTGTATCTTTTGTTTTGCTCTATTTAGCATAGGGTTTGTTTTGGTCTTTTGGGGTTATTGTTTTTTTCTGCTCTCATCTCCAACATAACTGTATATGTGGAATACTTTGCAAGCTTTTTATTTCTCGCAGATTTTGCAGGTCAGGTGCTATTCATAAATTTAAAGACAAGCAAAAATATTGACTCTCATCCCAACATGAATGTGACGTGCACGCATACATTTCTCCGTTCAGTAGTGAACTCCATGATCATGAATTTAACCACTTGGGAAATTGTCGGGAAGTCCCGATTTGCAAAACATTAGACTCGTCAAGTATATGGCATATACAGTAACTTGGAAATACAATTGAATTTTAATTCAACATCTCTAGATGGCAGTAATTACCATCATGTGGAAAGACAAGTGTAGGATCGAGAGCCAATGGTATACTCACATCAATGTCTATCTTTTCCATGTCGTCCGGCTCTCTCTCGTCTGACCACGAGGGCTCCGTCTTGGTCGGTGGCGCTGTGAAACGCAACGAATGACAGTTTAAAAATACAAATAAAACAATATATTGACATTGATATAAAAAAACGCAGGGCTGCACACTACCCAATTTTTCCACTTATTACTGGTCCATTCCTGAAAAAGTTACTGGTCCAAAACTGATTTTTACTGGTCAGGGACCGTCGGTCCTGTGCCAGTGTGCAGCCTTGCATAATGACATACAGTGTTGTGTGCATCAGTGTTAGAACACTTGAAAACAATAATATCACTATCATACTTCTACAACAGTTTTTAGTCAATGAACACACAATGAAATGACTTTGTGACTCAATAGACTGAATTCACTATTAGGCACTTTCCAAAGTTTGCTGGCATACATGAAACAAATATATGACCCATCATATCCACTAACAGACATCCTGTAACAAACACACTTTGATAGTCACATGTTCAAGGTATGCTTATTTCATGCTTGTTTTAGTTCAGGAACTAAATTTTATCCAAACCATGGATTTGATTAAAACTACCTTTGTGACTTTGGGCCCCAAGATCTGAATGGTGACCTTTGACCCACGCCTTACCTTCCTGGCCTGTTGGAGGTTTCTCCACATTGAAAGTAAAGAGGTGTTCATCCTCCGGAGGGTGGTGGATGAAGGTCTCCGGGTCCGGAATCTCCACCTTCTTCGGGAGGTTGCCTCCGTTCTACAAGGGAAAGATTTCACGAATCAATAAAATACTCCGTTTATACACAAAGTGGGACCAGGAGCGCTCCTGAAGTTTTTCAACTCACACCCCTCTGAGTCTGTTCACACAGAGAGTTGCTGCTCATTGAGACCACTCACAAAGTGGCTGAGAGGGGCATAACTGTCATGGTAACCTATAAGTGCACAGGAACTTCTAAAATACAAACTGTATGCACAGTGAGCACCGCATTCCACTTCCAGAGCACTCTAAACAATGGCGACTATTTATACAGAGTTCGGAGCACTTCAGGAGTGTTCCTGAGCTTGTGATGTCACATGTGTCGAACGATATAAAGAAAATTTAAGAGAAAAACAACCTATTTTCACTTTTCTCACATAATAAAAGAACACTTGACTTGCCTCTTTTAGAAGACGGGGGAATAACATTACCTTTGACATATGTCAGTGACAAGTCGGGGGAAAGGTGCACTTTTTTTCAAAAAATACAATTTTGTGAAATTTTCTTAATATTTGCCCTATGATATCATTCTACGCATGTGACATCATACACTGTAGTAGTCTTCTCATCCAGCAGTGACTGCACAAATATTTTAAAAATTCATAACTTTTGAATGGATTGTCCGATTTTCACCAAACTTTCAATGATGTGTTCTACTAATATTGCTGCATTCACTCAATCCACATGTCTATGAAGGTGAACTTGTGCTTTAAAGGAGACCTCCGGTTAATATTCAGACTTTTACATTTGAACAACTATAAATTGGTTATACCGAATACAGAGTTTCAGAATCTATAGTGATTGGGATGAGAAATAAGAATGTTTTCAAAATTTACAACAAATTGCAATGAACAAGGTTGATGACATGGCAGCCTCACCATAAGAATGCATGAGTTGGGGCTCAAGGAAGCACAACAAAAGAAGAAGGCATGCATATATTCTGCATGGGTTAACTTGCTAAGCAAGTGGCATTGTAGTGGAATTACACTGCTATATTTCTAAAATATGCGAGGCTCTATGTCATCAACATTGTTCAGTGTAATTTGTTTAAAGATTTTTCAGAGTATTGGTTTCTCTGCTCAAGGACCACAATAAATTCCCCAAATTTATACATGGAGCTGCTGATTTACGTACTAAATGATGTGAAATTATGAAAATTATCTGGAATGCCCCTTTAACTCACCTCTTCCCTCTCCCTCCGCTCCTTCTCCTCCCGCTTCTTAATGTTCCTGTTTCGGATCTCTGCAAGAGCTGTGATGGGGGTGGAGGGGGAAAGAATAACTATTTGTGTTTATTATAGATAGTCTACTTTCATATTTTGCAGGGTCTTGCACAAAGTTGTCTGCTGGCTACTGGAAAATTCAGAGCAGTAGCGAGCAGAAAAGAAGACCCGCAAAGCATGAAAGGAAACTGTTGAAGAAGTGCTAGAGCATCTAGCCTCAACAACACAGATCCAACTAACAGGAAGTTTTGGAGAATGGCATGGCAATCAAAGAAATATTGTAAAAGTGGAAATTTTCGTAAATTTCATGCACAACATGAAAGTAGCATGAAAAGAAAAATATGCAAATTGTTTGCTTGTTATATGTAATAGTATTTTATATTGTTGATTTCAAGGTTGGTATATTTATGTTATTCGCAGTAATTTTTATGTTCACTAGTCCTGAAGCATATTAGTGAATTTACAATCGTAATGCGCACCAGGTACCTTTTACAGAAGTATAATTATGCGGCCACAGCCCTGGTTTGGCTGCTGTGGCAGTGGTGAGTTCCTTGAAGTGTTTGCTTAAAGGACAAGTTCACCTTCATAGACATGTGGGTTTTGTGAATGCAGCAATATTAGTAGAACACATCGGTGAAAGCTTGGGGAAAATCAGACAATCCGTTCAAAAGTTATGAATTTTTGAAGTATCTGCGCAGTCACTGCTAGATGAGAAGACTACCACAGTGTATGATGTCACATGCGTACAATGATATAAGGAAAATAAAAAGAGATTTTCACAAAACTTTACTTTTTGAATAAAGTGCACATTTCTTTGACTTGCTACTGAGGTATGTTAAGGGTAATATTATTTCCCCTGCCTTCTGAAAGAGAGAAGTTGAGTGTTCTTTTGTTACGCGAGAAAAGTAAAAATATGTTGAATTTTCTTTATACTTTCTTTATGTCGTTGTACTCATGTGACATCACAAGCTATAGTGGTCTTCTCATCCAGTCATGACTGAGCAAAAACATCAGAAATTCATAACTTTTGAACGGATTTTCCTCAAACTCTCACTGATGTGTTCTACTAATATTGCTGCATTCACAAAACCAACATGTCTATGAAGGTGAACTTGTCCTTTAATTGTTGTGACCATTTGCAAAATTGAAAGAAAACATGCAAAATTCCTCTCACACAAAAAAAAAAGTCTTTGTGCAAAAATTTCCACTTTTGCCGTAAATTGTTCAACCCACAGAGTATGAAAAATGGACTTTAAATGCCAATCATGACACCAATGAATCAAAAGTAATACAACAGTACCAATTTCCTAGCAGCAAATCAATTTGAGGATACCACAGCAAATAATGAAAGAAATCAGCAGAATGATTTGAAAAATATGACAACTATGATAACAAATCCATGGGAATTCACCAAAAGCAGTAAATCAATTTGGGAGAGAAAAATAGACAGGTAACAGGTAAACTATCAAATCAGCTCACTGTCCTCAATGAACGGACAGTATCTTACCATTGACACTATCCATGATCTTCTGCCTTTCATTGTTGATCCATCTATCCCTCTCAGCTTTCTCAGCCTCACGACCTCCTTTCCACCTGGATAAAAATAAAAAAATAAACCAAAGAGGTTTAATATATCAATACATCTTATTGATACTTTACGAAAAATTGCCACAACAAAATTGGTACTTAATATGTGACCCTGCATCACAAAACCAACAAAAAGTCACCAGACATGGATTTTTAGTTAAGGGCAGAAAGAGCAGACTCTAAGCTTTAAAATGGTGTATACTGTAAAAGTGGAAATTTTTGTGACATTGAAATTTTCACGCATTTCGTGCAACCCGAAACTAGCGCAAAAATAAAAGCACATGAATATTTTTGTTTGCCATATGTTCCAATAGTTGATGTCTTAATTCTGCGGAATTAAAAACATGTGAAACTCTTCTTACCCCGCCGAGCGCGAAAAATTAGTCGCACGAAAATATCCACTTTTACAGTAACCCAATTCAAATAGATTCTCCTTACCTACATAAATATTGGATGGAAAGCACACACTCTGGAAAAGTTTGAACTGAGAAAATAGGCTCTGAAGTATAGGGTCTATTCAAGCACTTAATCTTTACTAAGCCGTGCTACCTGTGCCATGAATGGGAGAAAAAAACATGATGTAAACCACTGTAGCAACAATGAAGGGATTATCAGATTAAGCTGAAATTGAATATGCTCTATTAACACATTCAGTTCATTATAAATGTCAACTTTCAAAGCAGTAGCATCATCCTTTCAAAAGTTGAAAGTGAAGAGTGTGCAAAGGATTTTCAAGAAATGTAAAGGGGACTCTAAGAAAAACCTGATCACGATACTCTACAAAAAAGGGGTTGGAGAAAAACTGCTGAAAACCCACTTTCCCATTCAATTTATGATCCCAAACTAACGAAAAATGTAGAAGAAGTACAGCTCTTTCAGAAAATATGGAGAACTCAAAATTGACTCGGTTGACCAGTTTCATCTTTCTTGAGTCCTCACATAAAATCAAGGGGCGCGACTTTTCGTTTGTTTTGTCATGCACGGTCACATATGAAGAACATTAAGGGAATGAACCCCAAGGGGGCCATGACTGGATCTGGCAAAAAAGCTTACTTGAAAGAACACTCGCTAATTTGTATATGATGAAGAGCATTTCTGGTTTTATAGAATATACATTTTTTTTTTGATTCTCTATTTTTCAGATCTCTGGGGTCCCAACAGGTCCCAAGGGGGAGAAGGTGGGGATATTAGGGGGAAAAGATTTAGTTCTCTCACCATGCTAGTGTGCAGGCTCGCTCCTTGGGGAACACTGGCCGGTCATCCAGGTACGTCAGATTTTTCTTCGTGGATTACAAACATTATGAAAAAAAAAAAATACAAAGAGAAGAAATCTGTGAGAACTTCGAAATGAATCTGACATTTTGATCAGACAATGACTGATATCTTATTGTAGACAGGTAACCCATACTACTGTATCAAAACCTAAAATGCATTCTTCTAACATAAACATGAAAGTAGATGAATCAGTAATAAGAACTACCAGATATGATTTACATTTCATTTTGCATTAAAAAATTTAAAAACGTAAGAATTGTTTCATTCAATTTTGCATTAAAAATGTGTAAAAATGGCTTTAAAATTTGTGTCAACACACCTTCGAGATCAAGTCGGCAGTGGGACTGGACATTGACAACAATGAAACCAAACCAACATGAAGAGAGAGAGATGAAAAAAAACAAAAAAAAAAACACTCATGACAGAATTCTGCAATGTACATGTGTGCATTTGGGAGGACTAGAATGCCTATTGTTAGTTTTGTGTCATCTGCTGTGGATTACCACAAAACGTACTTGTAAACTCAAATGTTATGATCTCTATATTTCCTATTCTCATATACTTGTATGTCAGTCATTTACCCGCAATGGAAGTGGAACTAAGCTAGAAAAGGTACTCAAATTGACAATTTCTCTTACTTATAAGAGTCAGAGCTTAGCTGAGTTACAACGTAAATATGTAACTACTCTGATATTGAGCCAGCAAGGAAGCAGGCTAGTACAATGCTCATCCGATAATCAGGAACTGCTTTAGAGGCAGCACCTCTAAGCAAGAAACTAAACAAACCTTCAAAAAATAAATAGATAAATAAACCTACACTAACAATGTCTCTGACGAGGATTAGTGTTTTGCTCAATGGAATTTTTAAGGGGTCTAGGGCAATTACCCCCTCGGCAATTACCCCGGACCCTTCCCCTGACCCTAACCCTAATCCTCAACCTAATCCTAACCCTAACCCTAACCCAAACTTTTACCCTAAACCTAACCCTGACCCTACTCTTTACTCTAACCTTATCACTAACCAGTATTTAGCCGGGGGGTAATTGCCCTCGGGGGATAATTGTCCTGAATGTTTTTAACAACTTGATGCTCACTGAATAATCGGGAACGGCTTTATTGCGAACATCGCTAAGCTCGAAACTAAACTTAACTATTAAAAAAGTCTATGAAAATATAAACATTAAAATCCAAACTTACGATGTCTCTGATGAGAGTCTTCCGGTAATTCTTGATCTCTTTGATGACTGGGTTGTCCATCAGGTTGAGCACTCGCTGGTAGAAAGAAAACACAAACAGAAAACGAGGATCAAATAACAGTTAAACCTGCCATGCACTCCTTGGCCACAACTTGCCAAGCTTTGAGGTTTTTCCTTTCTTTCGTCTTTCTTTTTTCTTTTTCTTCTTGTATATGTTGTTCAGATGTTTTCATTGTGAACATGTGACAAAACCAAATTTCCATGCCATGTTTTTACATATAACTTGGGACAAATAAAGAAATGACATGAATGTCACCACAGAGCAAAGAAGAATAATCATCTTCCCCTTGACTTGAAACAGTTTGTGATTGACTCACCAACGTGGGCATGGCGGCAAACACCTCCACCACCTTGGGGTCGTTGATGCGGTTGTGTGAGAGGTCAACGACGCTGAGGTTTGGGCAGCGCGCCAGTTCGGAGAGGTCATCAGCCGAGGTCAATCTGTTGTGGGCGATCTGGAGCGTGTTCAGCTTTGGCAGGCAGGCTAAATGGAATGAAAAGGGCTCAAGAAACTGTTTAACTCTTTAAAGACAAGATTTCTGTGATTTCGGCCGGGCTGCGCAGAGAGAAAGGGGTAAGTATTAGAAACACCACGTGTGTGGTTTTGGGCAGGCTAGATAGATGGGAAGGGGATAAAGACATCGTTGAAGTCTTTAAGTCCAAGAAACAAGCTTGTTCTGGTCTAAGGAAGGCTAGTGAGTGGAAGGTGTTAAAGGCAGTTTTAATCAGTCAAGTCCAAGAAATAACATTTCTGTGGTATTGTGCATTAATTGTATTTTTTTTCATTTCATTCTGATTTCTTTTTGATATTCATTGTTATTGTGTTTCTATTATCAGGCTGAACAATCAATTCTCTTTTAATTCAAACCTGTGCTTGCATGTGAATAACTGTTCGCTTCAGATGACAAGTTTTCAAAAACATCTAAAATAGCTAAATAACAATAAATAATCATATATATGATTCTCATAGCTGTATCTTTATCCATTTGTCAAATTTTGAGTAAATGTCTTTCTTATTTTTTTATTTCTAGTTCCATGATTATTCATATGATGAATCATGCGTTACCCCGGGGTACCGTGGGTCCCCAGGGTTCCAAGTTGTGTAGCGCCACCTCACGTCCACTCGAGGACAGCCGCAGAGAAATGCTGCACTGTGTGTGCGTGTACATAGTCATTCCCATGCCACTGCATGTTATACTATGCATGCATGGTACACTGTGCTAGCAATAGCGTGTTCTTCAGTGCAGTGCAGTGTAGTTAAGTGCAGTGTAGTGCGCACTAGCTCCAGCACCAAAATAATTTCCACTCTTTGGCAACCCAGGGTACAACCTTTAAAAAAAAAAAATAATTCAACAAAATGGCTGATTTTTATTTGGTACCCCGGGATACCATCTATGTCATCATATCCTGTTAATTTTACCATCATCCATCCTAGCAAACTCCTTCCCCCTCCCCCTCCCCCTCCCTAACTACATATTATCCAGACAGATTGTTGACTGTTGATTGACAGTATATCATTCTCACAGTAACAATGATATCTCATCCGGAAAGTACCTGTGTTCAACATATAAACCACATAGGGAATAGCAACTTTCATGTATTGTACATCTTCTGTGAAAAAATGGGGTTGACAGCATGACTGCCTAGATGAGCACGCACACTCACCAATGTTCTCTATCCTGCTGATCTGGTTGTTGGAGACATTGAGGGTGTCCAGTTTCTCCAGCCGCTCCAGGTTGCTAATCCGGGCGATGAAGTTCTGCTGAATGTACAGGCACCGTAGCTCCGTCTGGTGTTCCAGGTTCTCGATCTTACGGAAACCGTTGCACTCCAGGTACAGTGCCTTCAGCCCTGTGTACTTGGCTAGGCCTTCGATACGGGTGTATCCTGGTGGGACAAAATATATAGGAGAAAGTAGGCAAGAGATAGAATACATAGGAAGACTTATCAAGTCTGCTGATGCAGAGAGGGATAAGGGAGGGTATTATTACATACGCAGGGTGCTACCTAACTTTATTTCATCAATTGCCTGGTCGGGCAAGCAGATTTTCAAATTTGCTGCAAAACACTTGCCTGATCATTAATTTTAACTTGCCCGAAGAGAAAGTCCAAAATATAAGGAAATAATATAGAAAATCATGCGTTAGTTAAGGGCTTCATAAAACACAATCATTGGAATAAACAACAAACATTGATTCGCACACTTAAACACAATGGAGTAACAAATTTGGTCCAATCAAGTGTTGCTGTTGCATTGCACTGGGGCTTCTTCACGTAAATGTTGGAAAGTTGCTAAAATGAAATATAAAGTGTGTTGCAACACGAAATATCCATTAACTTTGGGCTTCTGCATGGTTGACTTTGTGGGTGTGTTGGGGGAATAAGTGAAAAAGATGGCTTCAAAACTTTTTGCTTGCCCAGTTCGAGCAAGCATTTGTTCTCATTCTTCAAAAAACACTTGGTCAAATTTGATTTTCACTTGCCCTGGGCAATCGGGCAAGTGATTATGTAGCACCCTGCAGAGGTTAACGGTCCTGTTTACCTTTGGTAACAGTGATTTAAAAAATTTCAAGATATGACATTTAATGCATATGTGTAGGTCTGTTGTACCACAAAACATCTTCTCATATAAAATTTTCGTGATAAAGCCTAAGATATAAGGAGATATCTGTATTTTTCTCAATAAACCGTAACTGTAGATGGTTCAGTCAGTGATCATTTTTATTATAACTATTGTTCACATTTTGTATATTTAACAATACTTAGCATTGATTTTTTATGACTCAAATACACAGTGGTTATTTCTATCTAACTTACATTCTAGAACTATTTTAAAGCGCTAATGCTGGGTTTTGTTTCATCTGCAGATGGTAAATTATGCCTTTAATACATAAAGGTATGATAGACAAAGATGGGATAACAGAGTTTCAACAAGGCCCTCAAAGCAGGTCTATCGCAATCTATTCACAGGTGTTATTTTAGCCATATGACAAGACACACAGAAAAAGAGGGTAAAATTAGTAAACCATTTACTTTACACATATGTCCAGAGGCACTTACCCCTGTAGTGCAAGTAAAGGACATCATTGAGTTCTGGGGTTCGGTAGAGTTTGTGCTGCTTGCAGATATCCATGAGGGCTTTTTCTGTCATTCTGGCGGAGAAAGAAAAAAGAGAGGTAAATGTACAAGTGTACTGTAATCAGCACTAAATGATTGGGCAAGCTGACTAAATAACTGAGTGAATGAAGGAAGGAAGAAAGGATCAAATTTGTGTGGCAGACTAACTGAATGAAGAAGAATCTGTCTGATTGACTCTTTCACTGGTTATAATGACTGCATGACTAAATGATTGAATGAACAACGAAATGAAACAACTATACATGAATGCATGAATGAACTAGGGAAGCACTCTAAGAGCGCAGACCTCTGCCAAGCAGCTCATTTCCACCAATGATCTTGTTCTTCCATAGAGATCAGTGATTTACACCCATATTCTTGCTAAAAATTGCCCGAATTTCCAATACACAAGTCTTTTGTTACGTCATCAACCCTCAGCTGCGCGGCGCGCCTCACAGTAGAGCATGCACTTAAGTGTGCGTATGAAAACCACCGAAGTGCACAGCTTGAAGTACTACAAGTTCATGGACCCTACCTGCCAAAATATCAAAAAATCCTTCACAAAATCGATACTAGTTTCCGGATCACTACCAAAATTTAATAATCTGTTCCTTGTGTCATTTTCAACTTTTCCTGCAAGTTTCGACCGAATCCATTCCAAACTTTTTGATTCATTTTGCACAGGGACAAACAAATAAACGGTAATGAAAACATAACCTCCTCCCTTGGTGGGGGTAATAAATGAATGAATGAATGAAATTTGTATGTCAGACTGAAGTGAATAAAATAATATCTGGCTGACTGACTTATTCACTGACCAAATAACTGACTGCATGAACAACTACAAGTACATGTATATATGAAACAATTACATGAATGTATGAATGAACAGCTGAACGAATGAATGAATGAATGAATGAATGAATGAATGAATGAATGAATGAATGAACACATGAATAACTGACTTTAATGTAACACACGAATTTGTGAAAGAATGACCGATTACTATCCATCAGTCAAGGAATGATAGACTCCATTACTAAATTCCCAGTAGAGGTGATTACAATGCAGAGACAGGGACTACAAAGAGAAGCCTGCTTAACTTACCTGGGATATTTATCATCATCCTCAGCTTTCTTGGAGTCAGTGTCCTTCTCTTCATCCTCCTTTCTGTCTCTCTCCTTGGAGCTTGGTTCTTCTTTATCATCCTCTCTCTTCTCCTCCTCTTCCTCCTCCTACAGAAACGATTAAAACAAAATATATTTCTATCAATTTCGAAGCTGGTTTTTCCTCATAATCATTGTCTTTTTTTCCATCATCCACCTTCTTGTCAAAAAAACAACAACAACAAACTGACAATATCAAACAGCCATAGCACACAATTCTCTCAATAGAACTCAGCTTTTCCTCCATATCATCCACTCTTTTCTAATCTTCCCCCTTCTTCTTCTTCTTCTCCTCCTCCTATACAAAAGGATATTTATCTGTTTAAGACTAGTCTTGAGTGTACTTGGGCAGATGCCTATAGAAATTGCTGATTTTCCTGAATTCAAAGGTCCTATTTACCTTTGGGAGCAGTAATTTAAAAATGTTCAAGATATCCCATTTGATGCATATGTGTAGGTCTGTTGTATCACAAAACATCCTACCATATGAAATTTTTGCAATAAAGCCTAAAATATAAGGAGATATCAGTATTTTTCTCATTAAACCATGACTGTAGATGGTACTAGTCTGGAAAATTTCTTTATTATAACTATTGTTCACATTTTGTGTATTTAACAATGCTTAACATCGATTATACAGATTCAATTTTTTACAGCAGTTGTTTCTATCCCTAACTCACATTTTAGAACTATTTTAAAGCACTGGTGCTGGGTTTTTGTTTCTTCTGCAAATGGTATATTTTGCCTTTAATATCATATCCCTGTAAACAGTGCAAATATAATCATAAAACAGGTCTAGATTTCTATGGTCTGCTCGAAAGCAACTGACCTTAACGAAGGGGGTGTCTTCTTTCTCTTTGCTGACTGAAGGCTCCACTGGAGTTGACTGCGGTTCATCTCCCTCACCAGTGGTACCATCTGTAGGCAATGCCTTGGCAGGCTTGGTGCTCTTGGTGCCGGGAGGTTCCACTTCACTGCCAACCTCGGTGACAAACACCGGCGCCTGCTCCTCAGCCTTCACATCATCGGTGATCTCGACAATTGTCGGCATGGCGACACCTGAGACAGAAAGAAGAAATTGGCAATAAGGTGCAAATTGGAAGATCTCCATGTAGTTTCATTGGTGAAAAGAAAGAGTGCAGTGTCAAAGTGGTGTCTATTGGTAATTCTCCTTTTCTCTGGACTGCATTGTTTTTACTCATTACATTGGGCTTGCCCATTGAGAATCACATTCATTCCATGAATTACATAATCTCATAGTTGCATATCGCATACCAATGGCTGGTCTAGAAATGCAGTGGTGATATAAACCACATTATGTAATTGTTCATAAATGTAAGGGAAGACAGACTTTCTACACGGTAGCAATTAGTATCTTTGACCCTGGTACACTAGATTGTGTCTCTTCAAATAGGACCAAAATTTCTTCTTCTTGTATATTTTTTGCAATGTTTCAATCCTCTCAAAGAATATGATGAAATGCTGTAATAGAGAAGTTTTTATGCATTTTACAAGTTATTACTTGTCTCCATAAATATTCTTGATAAACTTTTCTCCATACATGTATTCCCAACATGCATGCATATCCAAAACAAAGAGCTCTACAAAACACATTAACTCTTCCACATCAGTGTATACATGTACATCCTGGTCTTTGCTCTAGTACCAACAGTACCCTGCTCCTGGTTCCATGGATGTATGTACTACGTACACGAAGGCTGGTGACAGTGCTTTGCTGGCATGATTGTGATCCTAGACTTTGGAATGAGCTTCCAAGATATAAATATTTGTCTTTCTCCTTCTTTGGAGATTTTCATCAAACATCTCAAACTTTACTATTTGTTCAGTCATTGAATCAATCATAACATCATTATTTTTCTTTCGTTATTGTTTTAAGGCACTGTTAAACAACTTATAGTTTTTTTAAGAGCAATCATGCAAATATTATATAGATGACTGGCGGGGGAGGGAACATACTGAATGTTCCACCTGAAGGGTTTTGAAATGCTATTGAGGGAGATTATAAGTCCCGAGACGAAGTCGAGGGACTTATAGCCTCCCGAAATAGCATTTCAAACCCTGAGGGTCGAACGTTCCCGACAACAAAAGTCATCATTTGTTATATTATATGGGTTAGTCAAATACCATCATTATCAATTGATTTCACGCTCTGAAAGTGGCGTATCAAACCATACATCGTACCTTATTGATATCATGGTACGCTTAGTGTAAAGGTCCAGCACGCGCACAATGCACTCGATCGCGCTAGCTCGCGCAGAGCCAAATTCACTGTGCGCGTGGGTATTTGTTACGTGAAAATGTTTTCCCATGGGAGAACATAACAAGAATGTTCGCCCATGGGCGAACATAACAAGTGTACCTCCATCACGTGACTGTGTTTAGCCAATCACTAACCAGTATTTGACTAACCCATTTAATATAATATTATATTCAATCATTTGCAATATGACCTACAATGTGGGCTGTGGATAATCCAATGTCCCACATACTACAAAAGATTTATCATCATCAAATTGCAAGAGCATATTGACAAACAGAGATTGGGGGGGGGGGGTCGGGGGATACTATACAACGAGGAATATTCGCGTGCACTTTAATTTCGCGAGCGCCAAGATTCGCGAAATTAAAATGCACGTAAAATTTCTTGTCTACACTATATGCATTGAACGCCAGTGGCAATTCGCGAAAATTTCATGCCATGAAAAGGGCCGTCGGCTCCAATTCGCGAAAATTTCGTGCCGTGAACATATCATGTTTTACAGTAGTTAGACTCTGTCTGTGCTACACAAGTTATTTTATTCCTCTCATTTGGTTTACCTGTGTGACTGACGTCCCGAGATCACCACAGAATGAATGTTTTGATGGTTGAAACAGTTGACCTTGATACGCGAGTTTGATGTTCTGACGAATTTCAGCAAGGCCCCAAGTGCCCAAGCCAAGAAAGGGAGTATGAAAACGGTGTCAGATGGCTCGCTGTGTAGCTATAGGTTACTGCACACTATAGAACCTAGATCTGCAAAATAGAGGAAAAATTAGATCTATTAGACCCTAATGTCAATTACCATATAGTTGCCACTTGCATGTATTTCCTATGCACTCCCAGGTTGGCGAACCAACGATAGGCTCTGAATTAAATAGGAATGTCTTTTGAGAGCTATGAAAATCTGTCGCCTCAGCTGATCTTCGATCAGGGCACACGCTACATGTGATGTGAATGTCTGGCGACTATAATCGACGTTAGATCTATTAAAAAAGCAGAAAACAAAACAAAACAAAACAAAACAGCACAAAGGTTCAACCTCCCATGCCTAAATATGATTGCGCGTAAAGTAAGGCATAGCCAGGTCCATGCCCGGCGGCTTGGTTGAATTATGGGCGGCTTGCTTTAGTTTCTATACCCCATAAGTCTAATGTTAGATCGAAGATGCAAGAGGCTTCAGCACTGGAGGAGGCAGCTAAACAGAAGAAGTGGATTGATGTCCATGAAGCATAGCACGGCAATACCACATAGGGTCCTATAAATTTACTGTCCCTGCAGTCCTGGCGTCCCCTGCACTGGCTGCTCCTGGTCCCTGGGCGCTTGAACAGGGTAAATTTATTCTTTATTCTGGCCCTGATTGCTGGTGGGTCCTGTTTGATGCTGTGTCGGCGACATGTCATTGACATTAGATTGAAAGAATACTACTAGGCCTACTGCAACTAGTTAGGTACAGCCTACAGGGGGCCTGGCAATACAAATGTAGCCCTGGCCCTGGCCCCTGGGCCAGCCAGGGGAGGTTATTTTTTAATCATATTCATTGGTAAATTTTACACTCTAAACACAGACAGATAAAGTAGCCTATTCTATGGTTGAGCAGAAAACAATGAAGAACACGATTTTCTTACGACAGATTCCCAAAATTATAAGCGAAGTAAAACACGAACGATTTACAATTACACTCTGATTATTAAATGTCAGTGATTTCCAAGAACGAACTGTAATTCATTGGCGCGCTCTCTTATGACTGACACGGATTTCAGTATACAGGACTGAACTACGCATCCTACGCTACGCCGATCGATCTGAACGCTTTCGTTCTATGTGCGGAGAACGTTATCTCACAAGGGCTTCTCAAACGACATTTATGTCGGTAGTAAAATGCAAGATGCTCAAAACCTAGCAGCAATTACTATCATACCTCTATTTCGTTGAAGAGAATGATGCAAATTCGACGATATCGACGCTTCGTGCGAGAACAGGAAAACACCGCACCGTACGATCCACATTCACCTTTACTGTACGAGAATCGAGATTCCGCATCTAGCGTGCGTTACCTTAGCAACTTCAATCCAGACATCATCTATCGAGAGCCCAAAGTTTGGACCATTTCTGAGAGAGGAGGCATTAATATATCGCTTATCACATTTGCCGTATTCATTGCTTAAACTTAGAAGAATTACGAAACGCTTAGGTTTTGCTAAAAATTTCCATAACTTCATCTGACGACGAATATAATGCGTTCTTTTTCACTGTGATCTTACACAATGTAGAAGCTGCTAGATGCTCTACATCTGCACTCCAATTCGTCTACCAAACAACTCGGCCTATACAGAAATTGGTCAATGGTTAATCGCCCCATTCTAGTGGGGTACAACTGGCGAACCTGATCATATAAGCCATACTAAGTATAGCTCATCCTATGCACTTTTCAGAAAATATCCTTTCTTTTTTCTCACTTGGTAAGGCAATCCACTTGTTTCTAAGCAAAGGTTTCTCGACGTAACAATTTGTGGAATTATTGTTCAAACAAAAAATGAATTTGCATTGACCAAACAAGACAAGTAGCCTCTCAAATTTCATATGCAGCCCACCGCACCGAATGTATAACAAACTTTTACATGTTCTTTACTGCCAAAATATACTGGGCTTTATAATGAACACTTATGATTGCTGTCAGGGGGATGTGCTGGCAAGCATTCTGTATGGGGATTTCACATGAATAGTGTGCATGTAAATCATTCCTGATGCTTATCTCAGAAGATTTTGGGACAACTATCATGCTTGTTATGCCAGATATGACCCCTTTTCTGCACGCTCATGTACAAAGTAGAACTACAAAATGGCTTGTTATTATAAACTCTAGGGTAAATGTCCTTCCCCTGGCAGTTTCTGTAAGTTTCTTTATTTGAGAAATGAAACGTAGTTGTTGTTTTTTAAATCAACATAAAAATACCAAATTGCAGTAGGAAGTAAGGAAAAGGTATAACTCTACATCGTCGTGACAGATAGGTGTATTATTATGTATTATGTATATTATATATATTATGTGCAGCAAGAAGTGAAGTGATCTGACGGCCTTCGGCTGACATACAAAGTGTTAATTCAATTAAAAACAATCCATAAGCTTAAAGACAAGTAAAAATAAGAACAGAACATATTAAATCAAAACACATAAGCAAATGGAAGATACATGGTGCTCATGGTGAGATGAAAGGCCCTGTCAATAACTGGTCCCATTGAGCCTCACAGTGTAGTGTGGCTGACTCAATAGGTCAAGTAGTCAGCACACAATGGACGGAAAAATCCATCTGTCCGGAGGAATTTTTATCATTTCACTGTTTAGTGCAGCCCTCTTCTGTTTTTTTTTATTGTTTTTTTTTTACTTTTACTTTTGCGGCCCTCCTCCGTATAGGGAGGGGATTCCGTGTTTAAAGCCAGTTGTACTCTCCGCTGAACATCCCTGACGACCAGATACAGACCTTAAGTCTTTCGGTCGAGATATTTTTATACCACTTCTTAATTCCATGTATACTGAGCTCAGTGAGCATTTATACATTCCCTGAGTTTGAAAATTATTCAATAGCTGATTAATTACTGTTGCACTGAATTTGTCATCATTTGATCATCGTAAAAGCGGTGTGTCATAGTTATCATCATCAATATTTTGTCATTATTACTAATAGGTCTAGAAGAAAATGGCTATGAATAAGATTTTATAGTTGCGAATTTTGGTTTCTAAATTCCAAGCATATACTATGTAGATTGTCGTCTATGCCCCAAACATGTACAATCATGGTGAACAACTTGAAAAGCAGAATGAACGCAATTATTTGTTTTGAAAACCTTCATAAGAAAATCCAGTCATAACATCCGAATGACGGGTCCGAGGTGTTACCAACCGAATTGTCTTCGTAGCCGAAATCACATAACACCCTCAGCTGACTTATATCAGACCACTCAATATTCTATTTCTCTCAATCTGTAAAAAGTCAAGCGTTTTTATGGTTCCTCGTAATAGCAATAGCAATAGAATATTATATTTCAATATATCTACGTAACTTGTGAGATTAAAATCCGCATAGGAGAATTGAGTTTGATCTAAAAAAATTCAAAGATAAGTTTTGGGTCTGGTATTACGACTCTAATCTTTCACCATGCATTCGTGTGAATGAGAGGATTGGGCGTCGGCTGTCAATTCACAGAGAGGGTCGGTGTATCACCTGTGCGCGACGTCTGACCACAGAACTATATAGGTAGAATGCTCAAGTGGGGTCTGAAAGCATAGCCAGCGCACGCAATCTCCGCCATTTTGGTTAGTCTTTTGTTACGTCACGACTTGCGTGCGCAGAACAGGGTTTACAGAGTTGCAGCATAGCGCAGGCCTACGCTGGCTTTTTTTTTCTTCTTCTTCTTTTTTACCTCTTCCTGTTCATCGCAAGCCGTGACGTAACAAAAGACTAATCAAAATGGCGGCATGTAATGTGCGCGCAACTGGCTATAAAGCTACGCGTGGGTTGTGAATGGGCTTGATCAATCTACCTATTTATATCTGTGCGTCTGACCTACGATACTACCGGTAAACTGGTGTAAGCGGCATCAGTACAGCGCTGCGCTAGCGTACTCGCGACTCGATACGATCGGGTACTGACGTGACTACTGTATACTATAACACTTGATAAACAGTGCAGCAGCTAGCTCCATGATCACTGATTTAGAAAGGTCTGTCCATTTTGTTGGTAGAATACAGAAACTCTAAAAGAAAATACAAAATGTCTGGTGGCGGCGCTGATATGACTCTCCGAAAGACAGTCGACCAGCTGAGGCGAGAGCTGAATCTTGAAAGGAGAAAGGTCTCGCAAGCATCAGCAGAGTAAGTTCTAAACTTCTTTCGTAGGCCTAACTATACACAGCCCAGTCGCTGTACATGGTACGTATTCTATAGCGTAACAGTGTCTGGTCGGGCTATCGTAGGCCCTACTTGTACTGCTAAGTGCTGTACTGTTACTTTAGGTTATGTCGCTGTGTTTATGTCCAATAGATTCTACACTGCACAGCACAGACAGATTATTAACCATTTATCTGCATTGTCATTGATTAGGGAAGTTTAACAGTCATACTAAGTCCTATCATTATTGTTGTATTTCCTACAAATTAATTGGTGTAGCCTGTGAATTGTGTCCAATAGACAATAAATTATACACAAACAGTGACAAACAGTGAGATAGATGATATGTATGATGCAAAGAGAACAATAGATAATCTCAGCATCTATATCTACCGGTGATCAGTATCCGATAGCAATAAACAGATCAAGAATTAGACATCTTCTTTCGTTATATATTACAATTAGTTGTATATTTCTCCTTGTACTTACCTGCCTGTGCGCAGGCCAGTAACCTACATGTAGGATTGTTTATCACATGCTTTCATTTGCAAAGGAAATAAAGTATGTTTTATATAATATATAATATAATCATCATAGACCGTACTGTGAAATGAAAACTTTTCAAACTATGAATGTATGATATCATGATATGTTTATTACCTTCAATGTTTACTTCATGATGCAGCCTGCAAGCCTACTGTGAACAGAATGCGGGGAATGACTACTTGCTCTCTGGAATCCCTCCCCCTGGAGTGGCCATGAATCCCTTCAAGGAAAAGAAGATCGGATGCAACATCATCTGAAATTCAGGAAGAGAAGTCTTTTTATGTAGACTAGATTAAATTAAGGTACGTGTCATGGGACTTTTGTTCAGATAGTATAGGGAAAGCCCGAAATAACGATCTCGCTTGTATGCAATACGAGGTACCGATTTTGTCGAGGTGAATTCGGCAGTCCTGATTTCCCATTAGTCACTGTATCCGGCTGGTCTCTTTGTTTAGTGTGTTTCGAAAATGCATGGCAAATTGCGACGCAAAACCAGGAAAATTATTTCCTGTACTACATAAATGTACACCCCTTGTAAAACAAAAAGATGTTTAAGTACCATGGTACATCACATGGTGGTAATAACATTAAGGTATTCAACATGATATCCTATTTAATCATGCATGATGTTGATATACAACTGTAATGGGTGCTAAGAGCATAAGTTTTTAGACTAAGCATTTGTAAATATTATGTTCATCAAAGTTTTTTCCAGTAATTTTGCTTCTTATTTTTTCCCCTTTTTTTTCTTTTTTGCTGAGCACTGCTGCTGTTGCAAGAAAAAAAGAAGACATTAAATTGAGAAGTAAATGTGTCTTGATATTCCTTTGGAATTGTATGCACAAATTGATATAAATATTTCAAACAAAGAGCAAAGTTCAATGTTCAAACTAGGTTACTTTTTTTTTTTCTATGGGGGAGGCAGGGAATTTTCCATAAGTGATACTCTGTGAAAGCATTTTTGTTTACTTTTGAGATAGCTGGCTGATTCCAGAAATGGATGACTTAAGAGTCTCCAGTTCACTTTAATCTGTTTTAACCCATTGAGGACGGACTGATTTTGCTACAACATGCATTTCCCATAGACACGCCTGCCTGAGTATACGCAGGACTGGTCCCCATCGGGTTAATGCAGTTCTAATTATTGAAAGTGAATCTGTTACAGTGTCGGAGCATGCCATCCACCCTAATCGGTCATTAAATGGATCGAATATCTGACAGGCAGTTGGTATCATCTGATGTAATTAAGATACAAGAACTTGGCTACCATACAACATGGCTTCTAAAATTGACGGCTCATTATTTTTCTCTCTTTTTGGACTCTTATAGAAAGGGAAGTAAGATTAAGAAACAAATAATGGAGGATACCACTTTCTAAGGCAATTTCTAAGGATTGATGTGATTTGTTTTGATGATGCATTCATTTCCTTGTTTCTCTGTGACTTCCCTTTTCTTTTGCAGAAATCACACGTAGCTGTTTTTTTAAAAGGTTGACTTTCGATGCCAACAATCACTGCAGCACCGAACACCTCAACCACAGTACTTACTCCCAGGCCCCATCAAGGCACATGCAAGTATTACCTACCGCATCAGACTTGGGTCAAAGGTCACAAGTCAGCACCCAATGATGAGACAGATTCGAAAAGGACAAACTGTTGTACAGTATCTAGTGTGTATTCCCACTCCTGTCAATAGAGGGCAGCATTTTTTTCAATTTTTTTTAACGGTCAACTTGACCTCATATTAAATTACCCTGTTCACACCACATGGTGTTTTTACGGGGCATGAATGCTGATTATGATCTGAATGTGAAAGTGGTTGCAACAGGTCCATTTTGTTCAGGTTGAGAGTAGCCTACATGAAAACTGTAAAGCAAGATGTTTTTGCGGCACAAAATTTTCGCAGATTGGAGACGACGTCCTTTTGTGCAGCATGAGATTTACGCAAATTGTCACTGGCATTCAGTGCATCTGTAGAGTGTAGACAAGAACTTTCACATGCATTTTCATTTTGCGTATCTTGACTCTCGCAAAATATGCGAAATTAACATGCACGCTAACATTCCTTGTTTTACAGTATTTAAGACTAATACAAACTACATGTATTCATGCTCTGTATATGAATGGTAATGAGCCCTGTTTTCTAGTTCCCTGTGTATGTTTGTTACTTCTGTTTTAATGAGAAATGAAGACATTCCTCGAATTTGGCTATCATTTGTGAATTTTGAGAGCTACAAGGGATATACAATCAAGAGATAAAACTTGATATCAGAAATCATGTGTACAACATTGTGATACTGTAAAAGCTGGGTTTTTTTTTTGTTTTGTTTTTTGCGTACAGATATTTTCTCAAATGAGGAGATCACAGATATTTTCGCATGGTGTCGTTTTCATGATTTGATACTGGTCGAGGCTATCATAACTCGCATCGGTGCCTGTCCATTCACTCTGCAAGTTTTATGCTGTAAGATCAGATGATGATATTTACATGTGTTGTTAAATTTGCCAAATTCAGGAAAATGAAATCCTTGCCAAAGTAACAGCTTTACAGTACGTGCAGTCATGTAGATCGCCCCATGAAGTGTGGTCTGAAACCACAGTGTACTGATACAATGTGAGAGGTTTTCTAGATGGAGAAAAAGATGATGAATATCTTGATATACCTTGCAAAATTGTGTGAACGAGCTTTCATCATTGTGTTGTAAGTAACAGGGTCTCTCTGCTGCTGGAAATAATCTCATAGAATGTGCAACAAATCACACATAATGGTCCATGTAATGAGGTGTCAACAACAACCTTTCCTGTCAATAAAACAACTGACTCTCAAATAAAAAGAATGGGGAGAAAAATTCATATTCGGCCAAAGTAGGTACTGTGTGTACATGTCAAGTCAATGGAAATGAAAAAATATGGTTCAGGGGTCAAACCACATTTGACTGACAAGTAAGCTGCCAAAATCAAAGAAAATTTGACACAAAAATTGTCAAGATCATGCTCTGTTCTCAAAAATAAAGGATGTGTGATGTGGAATTATGGAATTATGATTCCGATTAGTTTCAGAGATTATCAAAAGATGGAAGAAGAAAGAAAACTCGTCAGTGACCATTGAATGAATTCTTTTTTATCGGGATGTTAGACAAACAAGATTTTCTTGCCATGTGAAGAAGCTACTGAGACTTTAAAAGACTGGCTGTTTCAGTATAAAGGGTAAATTTAATACTGTGTATGTACAGTAGTTAGCATGAATTTTCAAACAGTAATGTTGTCTGTTCTGAACCAAGCTACTGTACTTATTCTCTTCATTTTGAGGTCTCTGATCGTGATTCTCAAAATGCAATAGTGTTTTTTTTTTTTTTTTTTTTGTAATGCATTCAAATTTTTATGTGCAACCAGAAAGGGAATTTCCATAGCAACCAGAAAGCATGGCCTACCTACATGTAGCAACAACTATAATGAATGCACACATTGGGGTCACACATACATGTCAATGAAGACTCTTAATAGGCACATAACAGGTGGACAGATCTCAGTGGACATGTATCACCTGAAAGAAGCCATTAAATTTTGATAGATTATGAGACTTCCCCACTCTCAATCCATGCACTTTTCTCAGTTTACATCCAGCTGTTACTTAAAAGAATACAATTGAGATACCAATAGTGAATCTATAACGTTTGCACTAGTTGCAAGGTCAGGCTTGCCTTTTTAGATAAACCATTTAGTAAACCATGTTTAAGAGAATCATGATGGTTTAATGACTTTTTAATCTTTGTATATATATAATAAAGGATTCATCACATTTGTCTAACTTCTTTGCATTAATGAAAGGGTTAATCACATTTATCTCATGCAATTAGCAGTAGAGTACTCGGCCATTCAGTAGGGGCACATTAGCTAATGGCTGTATCATACTACTAGTTTATTCAGACGGCGTGATCACTGAGCAATTTGCACCACAACTGCAGATCAGTGTTAACCTTTCTAGGTGCTGGATTGCAGTGCTATTAAAGCACAGTACTTGAAAAATAATAGTAATAATGATAATTGATATTAATGATAATGTGTTGTATGAAACAGTTGATTCATCAAAACGGACAGGCAAAAGTTTTCTGTAGATATCATGTGTGGAAGGAGAAAGTGGATAGATCTACAGCAGTGCAAATTCAAAACATTTAAAAGACAACTTGGATGATCTGGTGCATTTCTCTATGGAGATGGGTGCACTGAAGGAGAAAACTACACTGTACTATTCAGTCAAGCCTGAGCAGCCAGCTCTTGGGCAAAACTTCCAAAATTATCAATCATACTGCTAACGAAATACATGAAAGTGTCAGAGTTTTATGCAAATTGAAAAGTAGAACTTGGTCTGTTCTCCTCTTTTTTTCTTCTTCTCCTTCTTCCTTTTTCCTTTTTTTTCAATATCAGTTTAATAGTTTGAAATGAAAGCAACTCAACTCAGGACATAGAAGGTGCTGATGATATATATTCCTGTTTTGCTGCCGTCGAAATGATGCATTTCTTGAGATTTTTACTCACTACTTGAGAGCCTTCTGTCTGTGCTACGTAGGCGCATCTCGACAACTTCTGAACTTTAATGCCAAATATTTCAAAGTATCCATAGCTTTTGTGCCAAAATTTGTGTAAAGTTGTGGAAAACAATCAGATATTTTCACACACACAGAAAAAAAAAGGAAAAATCTGCAAATTCATAAAAATCTATTTTTTGTAATGATTGCGTGAGGAGACATTATGTGTAGCGTGAAATTTCTCCAAGAATCATCAACCAGGAATCTGCAAAAAAATTAACCCTTTGAGGATGGACTGATTTTACTACAGCACGCATTTCCCATGAACACTTGCCTGAGTATACTCAGGACTCGTCCGCAATGCGTTAAGATTGAGACAAGTACATTCAGTCACAACTTACTCTTTATCATTGACGACAGTTTAACATTTTATGTAAAAAATGTAGTTGCAGAAGCTGGTACTTGAGGCGTTATTGAGTCAAGAGAAAGGTGTTTAAATGTCATAATCAGTTTTCCTGTACACACATCAAAGAATGTCTGGAGATATATGTGATCATGTCTGCAAAGCCTTTGTTGTTTCTTGTGAAATTTCAGAATCCCATGACCAGAAAATCCCTTGGACTTCAAACATTTTTTAGGAGAGAGTAGGCCTACCAATGCAATGATTGTGATTTTCATGCAGTTTTCATACTGAAACACATGCAGTTAATCATAGAGGTGAAGCATTACTCTATCATGTCACAAAATTGCTATTTGGTAGGGTGAGCTTTATGTATATATACAAATATTGATGTAGAAAATACTGCCTGGCTCATGGTGTAAATCAGTCTTGAGCTTAGACTAGCAGATGGAATTCTAAAGCAACAACACAGTACTTAAATGTCATGTAAGTGGCTCTGACTGTAAATTAATGATTGACGTTGAATGTGAAACTACAGGTACTCAATTCAAAGAGTAGAGCCCATTCAAGTTGATACATCATGCCTCATTGGCGTTATGCAGCAAACTGCCACCAACTGAATGCCCCCTCCCCCCAATAAGTGAGTTCACATTTAGCTCCCAACAATCACCCCCAAATGGATTCTAGGGGCTAGGAGGGCATAATGAAAGATGCGTTGTCATGGTGATGAGCTATTGATGCAATTCCTCCCCCCCCCCTTCCAACTAAATGCCTTGTAGTACAATTGGGCAGGCTTCCTACTGCTATACTTGCAACAGTCATATACATACAGACTGTATAGATGGCTTTTACGAGAAGGGTTTGAATACATTTCAATTGTAAATTCAATCAGTGCATTATTATTGATGTAAATGATGTTCACAGATACGGGAACAAATGCCAGTATTCCCTTCTCGAATAACAGCCATGAGTTTTGTAGGAGTTATATGCCATTGCCAGAGTCGATACCATTCACATTGCCAAATTGTGTGTCTTGTGTTTGAAAGGGGATGAACTTACTGATGTTTTCAGCCGCCACAATCTCCAAGTCTTGACTTCAATCCCTCGTATTTGTACTGTCTGTTTTATATATGCTTTCTTAGATTCATTTTTTTTTTTCTGAGTACTGTTTTTATGCCTCCGCCACGAAGTGGTGCCGGAGGCATTATGTTTTCGGGTTGTCCGTCCATCCGTCCGTCCGTCCGTCCGTCCGTCCGTCCGTCCGTCCGTAATGAATTTTGTGGACAAGGTAACTATCTAAACCTGTTGAGGTATCCTAATGAAACTTGGCATGTATGTGTATTAGGGGGTGAAGTTGTGCCTATCAACTTTTGGGTGCACATGCTCAAGGTCAAAGGTCAAAAGGTCAAGGTCAAATACATAAAATTTCACTATTTCCACCATATCTATTGAATGCCTAAAGATATTTTCTTGAAACTTAGTGTATACATGTATTACCCAATAAAGATTCTCTGGTGAAAGTTTGGGTCATGAGGTCAAAGGTCAAAGGTCAAAAGGTCAGGGTCAAATACGTAAAATTTCACTATTTCCACCATATCTATTGAATGCCTGAAGATATTTTCTTGAAACTTAGTGTATACATGTATTACCCAATTAAGATTCTCTGGTGAAAGTTTGGGTCATGAGGTCAAAGGTCAAAGGTCAAAAGGTCAAGTAAAATATTAAAACTTCTTTTTTTTCTCCGTATCTTGGAAAATTGTTCAAGGTATCTTCTTGGAACATAGTATATACATGTACTGACTGGAAGTGATTATCTAGAGAATGTAGGGTTCATGGGGTCAAAGGTCAGGGGTCAAAGGTCAAGTGCAAGACTTCAAAATATTACTATTACCCTCATATTTATGCAATGCCAGCAGGGTTATTTTTTACACTTGGTGTATGCGTGTGTAACCTAATAGAAATTCTCTGGAAAGTTTTTTTTTTTCTCTTTTTGCCTCAAAGGTCAAAAGGTCAAAGATCAAGTGAAAGTGCTGAACTAACTTTTTCCTCCATATCTCGGAAGTGGCTCAAGTTACCTTGAAACTTAGTACATATTATGCATGTTCTACCTGAAAGTAATTATCTTATGAATTTTAGGGTCAAGGACCAGATGAAAATGGTAACAATTTACTATTCAATTCAGAAATTGCACTTTTTCTCCACACCTGTACCTTGAAAATTACTCAATGCCTAAATGTATGAATGGGTCAAAGTCAAGTTAAAGTCCTTAAATCCCTAGATACATACTCTCTTATTCATCCAATTAAACCTACGCCAAGGAAGGTGAACATTCAACACATTTGTGACAAACTTGTCATTCCAATATTTTGCCAATTTTGTGAAAATGTAATCACACAGTGTCCACATGTACTATCTAGACCTATTGGGAAAATCATGCATTATGGCGGAGGCATACCAGTCGCCAAAGCGACATTTCTAGTTGTATTCATGGTAATTGATACTTTCAACAACAATCTTATACCTTTTGTGTGAATACTGTACTGTACTGTACAGAATTTTAGATATATTCTTTTGCTGTGTACTTGTTTGTATGTATATGCTAAGTGTAATATTTTAGAAATGATTATTGTGTATTTGTAAAGGAATGTGTTCAATGAGATTTGAAACTGGCTCAGGATGGTCTGTTTCAGATGAAAAAGTATTTGTCAATGAATTACTTATGGTAAACTAGAGTTACAATTTAGAAATGAATTTCTTCTCCACAGTAATGTGTACATGCAGTTCAATACCAATGTTTTGTTCAACCAAAGTTTTATCTTTCTAGACAGAGGAGTAATTCTAATCCATGTCCACTTATCACTTGAAGAAACAGGTCATGTGTTTGAGCGTAGAGGTTTTGAAACATGGTCTGTAAATTCTCTTGATGAAGCATTTTCCTTTCCATACAGTACATATAACATAGCAATATTCATGCTGCAAATATGTTTGATTCTTACTGTGTTTTAACACTCTGTCGCCTATCCAGCAGAAGGACCCAAGGCTTGCACATTTGAAAATGATGATTACTTTATGTGAGCGAACTTTCAAAACTCCTATCTAATTATGTCTCAAACCCAAATTTGATTTGGGGTCAAAATTTCATGCTAGGGTCCTTCTGCCAGGTAGGTGATGACTCATTTCTTTCACATAGAGCCTTATTCTTCTAACACATTCCACTTTGTGAGAACATGGGCATTTTTTTCTATTTCCTTTTTTTTTTGTGGGGGTAGGGGTGGGGTGGGCAGAGTACATTGAGTTACCTTGTATTGACCGTCTGTATGTTTTTTCAAATCACATCTTGGTTGAGTTATAGAAGTGTAGAATAAATCAGAGGCTATATGACACAGATGAATGTTACTACAGTGGTGTGGCTTTATCCTGTTTCTGTATCTTATCATACATACAAAAAATACATAAAAATGAATATGAAGAGATTTATTGCAAAATGAGCTCAGCGCCATTTTTAGACATTGCAAAGTAAGTCCATCATCAGAAAGAGCAAAATTAAACCTTTCCGGTAATGCCTCACTTGTAAAATGACAAGGAATATTCTAGAAGTTATGATTAAAAACGTTCTGTATTTTCTTATAATTTTCTTTGCTTTTTAGCAGCTTAATCGCAAATATCTCAACTTAACAAGAATGGATTTAGCTCGTTTTGCGATAAAACTCTTCGTATATAATACACACACACACACACACACACATATATATATATATATATACTGTATATATATATAATATATATATATATATATATATATATATATATATATATATATATATACATGTATATATATATATATATATATAATTTGAAACAAGAAAGGGAAACTGACCAGAAATGAATAATAAATAGTGAAAACTTTGAGCAAAGAAAATGGGTATTCATCGAAAGAGAGTCAAGGGTTTGGGACGAACACCGATCTAGGGCTTTCAATAGCTCAGTCGGTAGAGCACCGGTATAGTAATCCGGAGGTCTCGGGTTCGAATCCTGATGAAAACCCATTTTCTTTGCTCAAAGTTTTCGCTACTTTATATATATATATATATATATATATATACATATATATATATATATATATATATATATATATATATATATATATATATATATATATATATATATATGTGTGTGTGTGTATATATATATATATATATATATATATATATATATATATATATATATATATATATATATATGATAGTGATGATCATGGAATGAAGGTGGTGAAGAGAGTTGGGTGTGGTTGTTACCATGGTGATGGATACCAGTGAATGCTCTGTATTCAAGTTGACATGATAGGTAAAGCAGATGATACTAAAAGTTTCATGGAAATTGTACCAACAAATATATAAAGAAGAAAACATTGGGATAACTTTAGGTGTGTCATTTTATGATATCACTACCTTTAAGGAGAGTGATACACACATTGTATTTGGGGTTCAGTGGATGTAGAAATATTAGAAGAACACATTTGTGAAGTTTGAGAAAGATGTCATTGGACAGTCTGTTCAAAGTTTCACTTGCTAAGAAAAGTTCACATTCCCTCAACCTGTTACATAAAGGGTAATATCATTCTTTCTGCCTATTGGATGTGGTATCAAGCTTGTTCATTAGGCAGAAAATCAAGATATGTGGAATTATCTTTGCATTTTGTTTATATCATTCTGTATACTGTGAGATCACATATTTTGGAAGCCGCTTTATCCAACGATGACTGCATGTTTTGTTTTGGGGTTGTTGTTTTTTTTTCACCAAAACTTTCACAAATTTATTAACTGCGAAACAGCGATTCTGATTTTCCCTAAACTTCACTGGTGTGCACTATGTACTACTATTTCTGCTTTCCCTAAACCCACAGATACATGTAATTATTATATTGAGTGTAAATTACCCATTAAGACAGGTTTTGTTTACAATTTAAGTGAGGATGAGGAAAATACAGTGTGATCATCAACAGCAGCAGAGCGAAAGATATGATTAGTTTAGTTGACAGTACTCATTAAATGTAAGCATGAGGAAGACGGAGAAGAAGAAGATGAAAAATGTGGACGAGGACAAAAATGACGGAAAGAGAAAATGAAAAGGAAGGATGACGAGAGAGAAGTGGAGGAGAATAAGAATGAGGAAAAGGAGAAAAAGAACGATAATCATAAGATAATAAGGGAAGATGAGAACTAGATGAATAATAAAGAATGATGAGAAGATAAGGAAGAAAGAGAGAAAGGAGTAGGTATTGAGAAGGAAAGAAAAAGAAAGGTAGAAAACCATCAGCAGAGAATAAGAAAGAGAATGTGAAGAAATAGAAGAAGAGGAGGAGGCGGACGAGAAGATGAAGATATTCATGCATCCCCTCTCGAAAGAATAATTCGCGGTTTATCACGTAGGCCTATACATGCCCTACCATCTGTTGGCAAGTGTTTGACTAGAACAATGGTTATCCGTCAACTAATACATTATTGTATACACACGTTATTGTGTAGGTGCTTTGTTACTCTGTAGCACTTTCTCAAGTAGGCTTCTAGTACCTCATTATCACACGTAACAAAACCCATTTGTTACGCTCTGAAAATTGAAGCACAAACGTCGCCCGCACCCCCTCCATCTCCCCCCCCCCACACGTTTGACGTGTAAAGAACAAACAGCTGTTAATCATTCTAGAGTTTTCTTTCTTTTGTTCTCGACTTGACCCGTGCCCCAACAATAACCTTGTGGGATTAATTTTTGAAGCCGAGCTAGCTTCACCGCGAAGGAAACAAAAGTGCCAGCCGGCCAGAGCTCAACTGTTTCAAAATGATCGTGGTTAATAGCATTCATTCACACCGTCATATCGGCTTCCGCGCTCTTTATTGTTCGAGGGGGCTATGGGCTGGGCCGTACATGGGGAAACACACAAAAGACGCTGACTTGAAACACAGTCTGGTATGGAACCCAATGAAAATCCCATTACGAACACGGCTAAGCCTAATAACCACAATATTACCAACGTGAGACTCTATGAATAATGCCTACGAAATTATCCCCAGCCGCGTATTTTTATAAGCCAGTTCGTAGTCCCACGTTGCGCATGTGGAGAAAAAGGTCATTTGCAAAAAGAGGCATGCTGGTTTTTTTTTTAAATTCACAAAGATTACACATTTGTGATGTGATGATTATTCATGTAATCCGTATAAATGATGCTTTCCAAAACATCCACATTACAGCAACAAAATGTTCATTAAAGCCTAAATAGTATTTGACAATAATGACAGAAAACGTTTATTAACGCGTTCAGTTCAAAGCAGTAAATGAAAGGATGTCTGCCAATTAAAGGGATCGTGTAGTTTTGGTTGGGACCTAATATAAGGTTTCCAACATTTTCGGGTGAGATAATGAGAAACCTCTTATAAAATATGAAAGAGCATGTAATACTAATATGAGGTATTCAACGTTTATTTGATGAAAACTGGTTCTGAAATGACTGAGATATCAAAAAAGAGCGATTCTGATAAAGACAGTAAATGTGTGGGACCCACACTTTATTACATTCGCTTTGTTTTATTTTGTTTTTGGATGTTTCAGTCATTCCAAACCCGATTTTCATCAAATAAACTTTGAATTCCTCTTAGAATGGTATGCTCTGTACTATATCATAAGTGTTTTCTTGATAGCTCGCAAAAAGTTAAAAGCCCAATTCTCGTCTCCACCAATACTGTGCTATCCCTTTAAAGTTTGTGATCGACGTTTTATTCTGGTCACCTGATCTATGTTAGTTCATTCTTTGTTTAAACGTAAATCCATGGGTCGTCACGTCGGTCAAACTTATGCATAATACTACTTCGAAAACGAGGTAAGTGCCTATAATCGACTGAGATTGGCCCGAAAGTTCATTTTCACAAATATGCACAAGAACTATAGGAACTGGTTTGGAAATCAGCGTGGACGAGGTGTATTTCCACGCTTTAATAATTTTCATTATCAATAACGTTATCATTTTCTTATTGTCAACATCATTCTTTGAATTATTATCATCATCATTCTATAAGAAGCATACTATCATTACTGTTTTCATCATGATCGAAATCATCGTATTTCATTAAAAGGAGACTGCTGCTGTAAGTTTTGGACAATGAATTATTATGATCATTTCACGTACAAACTTGTACAGGGATTATAATGGTGATTTGCACACGTGATTGTAACTGGCACATCTGCAATGAAAGAGCAAAACAAAGCAAAACCCGAATCTCAAAAATCCAATAGTTTTTTTTTTCTTCAAAGTGCATGCTGTCAGATTTTGAAAATGCCATGTTCTGTTTGTCGGATATTGCTCTTAAGGCAGAAAGATTATAGCGGTAACACCATTGATGTATAATCACTGGCGTAGCCAGGGGGGGGGGGGGGGCGATGGGGGCGGTCGCCCCCCCCCCCCCCCTAAGATTTGGACCGGGGATTTGGGAGGCGGAAAAAAAAAATGCGTGTATACTGTATGCATGCACATGAAGCGGGTCTCCTTTGCAACCTTTCATCAAATAAGATATTTTTTTGAATATTTCACTCAAAGTGTGCACCAGATCGTTGAATTTCAATTCAAAATATGCAAAATCTCTCGTGCTTGGGAGGGGGTATCCCCCTCCCAAACCCTCCCCCTCTGTGCCTCTTTCCCTAGCTTAGTACACTTTTTAGATTTACAAAAAAAAAAAAAAAATATGAATTCTGAGTGCACAAGACTTATCATTTATATTCCGAAAACTCAAGGTTCCCTCATGTATAAGGGGAATTTTCCCTTGTAATCGACCCTTTCCTCCCTCAGCCCCCCCCCCCATCATTTTTTTTTTGTGTGTGTGATTTCCCAAATGTTGATTCCATCAATTAATATGCGTACCAGGTATACGAGATATCTCAATTTCAACCTTAAAAAGGCAAAAGCTCCATCGGAAGGGAAGGGTGGAGATAACACTCGCCCACGCCTTCTCCCTGCTCGCCCGCCCCTCCCCCCCCCCCCTTCCGCCATGCATAGAAGTAGACTGTGGCTATACCCAGATCACTTTATTTCAATTCTAAAAACGCAAAAGCTCCGCGAGCGGGAGGGGGAATCCCCCTTCCCCTAAGCTCTACCTCACTAGACTTTATACATACACACAGATGGTGCACTTTCGGAATAAGAGCTAAATTCCGTGATTTTAACACTTCGATGAAAAAGTATTGCACCAAAAATTTGCACCAGATCGCTGAATTTAAGGTCTGAAAACGCAAAATCACCTTCGTGTGGGAGGGGATATGCCCCTATCTACACCCTCGTGTGCATGCTTTTTCTGTTTGATTGCTGAACTGCAGACAGCGTTCATGATATTCAGTGTAAGAATTAATACAAGAAGATTGTTTAAATGATATACCATTTTATAGGCAAATTGTTCAATAATAATCTACACTAAAATATACTGCAACCTTAAACAAGTGGGACTGTTTCAACTCGTTAAAACACGCAAAAACATGCATCAAATTGCACAATTTGCAACATCAAAATGCAAAAAGTTCTCACCGTGGGAGGGGGGACACCCCCCTCCCACACCCTCCCCTCCCCTTCGCTCGCTCCGCTCGCTCCGGTTCAGTCGCGTTCATGATATTCGGTGAAAAGAATTAACACAAGAAGTGTATTTTAATTGTACCATTTTATAGGCAAATTGTTCAATAATAATCTACATCAAAATATACTGCTACCTTAAACAAGTGGGACTGCTTCTCGTCGATAAAACGCGCAAAAACATGCATCAAATTGCACCATTTACAACATCAAAATGCAAAAAGTTCTTACCGTGGGAGGGGGGACACCCCCCTCCCACACCCTCCCCTCCCCCTTCGCTCGCTCCGCTCGCTCGGGTTCAGTCGCGTTCATGATATTCAGTGCAAAGAATCAATATAAGAACTGTGTTTAAATTATACCATTTTATAGACAAATATTGTTCAATAATAATCTACATCAAAATATACTGCTACCTTAAACAAGTGGGACTGTTTCTCGTCGATAAAACGCGCAAAAACATGCATGAAATTGCACCATTTGCAACATCAAAATGCAAAAAGTTCTTACCGTGGGAGGGGGTACACCCCCCTCCCACACTCTCCCCTCCCCCTTCGCTCGCTCCGCTCGCTCGGGTTCAGTCGCGTTCATGACATTCAGTGAAAAGAATTAACACAAGTACCATTAATATAGGCAAATTGTTCAATGATAATCTACATCAAAATATACTGCTACCTTAAACAAGTGGGACTGTTTCTCGTCGATAAAACGCGCAAAAACATGCATCAAATTGCACCATTTACAACATCAAAATGCAAAAAGTTCTTACCGTGGGAGGGGGGACACCCCCCTCCCACACCCTCCTCTCCCCCTTCGCTCGCTCCGCTCGCTCGGGTTCAGTCGCGTTCATGATATTCAGTGCAAAGAATCAATATAAGAAGTGTGTTTAAATTATACCATTTTATAGGCAAATTGTTCAATAATAATCTACATCAAAATATACTGCTACCTGAAACAAGTGGGACTGTTTCACGTCGATAAAACGAGCAAAAACATGCATCAAATTGCACCATTTGCAACATCAAAATGCAAAAAGTTCTTACCGTGGGAGGGGGACACCCCCCCCCCCTCCCACACCCTCCCCTCCGCCCTCGCTCGCTCCGCTCGCTCGGGTTCAGTCGCGTTCATGATATTCAGTGAAAAGAATTAATACAAGAAGTGTATATAAATTATACCATTTTATAGGCAAATTGTTCAATAATAATCTACACTAAAATATACTGCTACCTTAAACAAGTGGGACTGTTTCACGTCGATAAAACGCGCAAAAACATGCATCAAATTGCACCATTTACAACATCAAAATGCAAAAAGTTCTTACCGCGGGAGGGGGGACACCCCCCTCCCACACCCTCCCCCCCTCGCTCGCTCCGCTCGCTCGGGCTCGGTCGCTTCGCTCCCTCGCAGACTAACCGCCCCCCCTAAGATCAAATCCTGGCTACGCCGTTGTGTATAATGATTGTATAGTGGGAAAGAGAAGACCCCAGAAAGACGCGATTGAAGAAGGGAAGCGACACGGGGGGGGGGGGGGGGGGGGTGAGGAAGACAATAATGGTGTCAGAAAATTATTGACAGCGGTGAGCTGGAAGTTGAGGTTGCACTGAGTGAGACCCCGCGGGAGGACAATAGACAGCAGACAGGGAGAGTGTTGTCAAGTTTACCACGAGTTCGGCTTCCCGTAAACCATTTTCGCGTTCCATACACATAGAATTCTAAAGAGAATGAAGCTCAAATATAATTATCATTATGTGGTTTGAGTGAGTGCTGCAGTAATATCCTAGTAGACCACATCAGAAAATTGGACCCTCCGTTCATAATCTATGAGCTTTTTAATTTTTTGTCACGCCATCACTGGATGAGAAGACTGTAACAGTTTGTGACGTCACTGCAGAACAACGATACAACGAAAATAATAATATTTCTATATACAAAATTCAAACATATTTTCACTTTTCATGCATAACTCCTACCTTTTTCAGGAAGCAGGGGAGTAATAATATTTTTACCCTTAACATTGTTATTGACAAGACGAGGGAACGTATATATAAACCTTTCATTTTGTACTGAATTCTGCTTATTTTTTGACTTTATATTGTTGTCTTGCTGTGACGTCACAAACTATTGATGTCTTCTACTCACCCGGAGATGGCGGCACAAAAACTTTTGAAAAAGTATAACTATAATATTGACTGACGAATTGTCATATTTCCTAGAACTTTACTGATGTGTTTGTATACTACAGTACAATATTTCTGAATTCACTCAAGCCACGTGCAATATTTGGGTTTATCTTTTATTCCTTCCTGAAAACGTTGCTCTGAATTATTGTCTGGTGCAGTGAGTGTTTCTCTTCCGACAAACAAAATCCGCGTATGATGTATCCTTGATCTTTTGTCTACGTCTTCCGTATGCATCTTTGCTTCCTTCCTCCCCTGTCTGTTAATAGTCTCGGGCTGCTCCCGCGGGATCCGTACTCCAGTGGGACGCTGCAAATTTTCATTGCTGTTTCGAATGAACTTGAGATTTAGCATAATACTGAAGAGTTTTATCGCAAAACTTGCTAACTTAATTCTTGTTAAGTTGAGATATTTGTCTCAGATATTGGCGACAGACCACCGCGGCAGACCGCTGCAGGAAGTCATGGGTTCGAATCCCACCTGATGCATGCCCATGATTTTTATCATGGCTCGTACCAAAACATTATGAGTTAATCTGCTATATTTACGTCGATGAAGGGCAATTAATTTTGTCAATCAGTTGCACAAACAAGGTTTGTTTAATGGAAGTCCTCAAAAGAACGCTGAAACAAAACCCAGATAAGCATGTACACACACACACACACACACACACACACACACACACACACACACACACACACACACACACACACACACACACACACACACACACACACACACACACACACACACACACAAAAGAATGGAAGAGACAGATTGAATGGGGAAGTGAATCAAGGTCGGAAGTGTTGGCAGTGGAAGCTGTAAGAGGGCGCTCTCATTATATAAAGTATGTACAGTACATAAAGCGGAACCAGAAACACAAGCGAATACAATGTACATTGTACCACTATTAATGATTATGTACACCTACATGAGAATAATGATGATTACGAACAGGAGGAAATATGGAAGAAACAAAAGGCGACGAGAAGGACTGGTAGCATCATAAAGTTTTGAAAACGAGGCATGCTTAGAATTTTCTAGAGTGACTGAATGTCATTTCACAGTTTTTGTTTACCATTTTGTACTCTGACTTGAACAATGACCCAAACATCATTATTTTCGCTGTTGCCTCAGTGTACAAAATTAAACAAGTTAAAAGTATCGTAGATACGAGACCATTGAAGCGATTCTATTGCTTTGAGGTTATGAATCACCACAATAATAATTTTCTTGTCAATCGTTCATTGTGGTCACTATTGACATGACCCTCGATGTCGTACACTCATGTCCATACCTTGATACAAATATTTACAGTGACGCACGACATTTTGCTCCTGCGACATGTTGCTCTGGTCTTATTTTCTCCAAGGACTTTGGGTTAGGTTAGGATTGCGAGGATTAGGATTAGAGCTAGGATTATGTTTATGGAAAAGTTTTGTTTGGCTTAACGTGCAGCATGGGAGCAATTGTCGCAGGAGCAAATTTAATATCACATTGCTCTCCTTTGGTCTGAACAGGGAGGTGGTTCCACCTCTCTGGTCTGAACTGCATCAGCTGCAATGTATTTCGCTAGACTCAGAAGCTAGAATGTTAGAGCGCCCTCTTGTGCGCCTCGTGACAACATACAATGAACACCATTGCCTGTTTGCGCGGAACACTGAAGGCTGCAGCTCAGGCAATAATAACAGGAATAAAGGATACGGGAAAACGATAGATAGATAGATAGATAGAGAGATAGAGAGATAGATTATAGATAGATAGATAGAGGTAGGCAGATAGATGGATAGATAGATAGAGGTAGGCAGATAGATGGGTAGATAGATAGATAGATAAATAGAGGTAGGCAGATAGATGGATAGATAGATAGACAGAGGTAGGCAGATAGATGGGTAGATAGATAGATAGATAGATAGAGATAGGCAGATAGATGGGTAGATAGATAGATAGATAGATAGATAAATAGTTAGATAGAGGGATAGATGAATAGGCAGATAGATAGCTACATACATGCATACATAATTATAATATAGATATTGGGAGATAAAAAGATCGATATTAATTTTTTTCAATTAATAAATGAAAGAGTTGACAAGAACTTAATTTTGACAATAAAAAAAAACACTATAGACAAGAGTGCATCACTCATTGAACTCATTTTCGTCGTCGTACTGATTATCATAGTAACACTTTAGTAACGCAAGCAAGACTACGAAAATGAACACGACCCCTTTTAAAGAAGAAATCCTGTAGACCTATATGTACATCCTCGCAACTTATCCCTTTCAGGCGTTTAAATAGTGTTGTATGTTACAAGTCTATTGTGCAAAAAACAGAATCGCTGTTATGAAATATAATGGCATGGTGCCGAAGTCATGGAGTACCTATATTGCGCAATGAGATCTGAGCTGACACATCTATTGCCCAATTCAAATTGTTCCCTTTTAAAGGGATTGTACAGTTTTGGTTGAGACCTAATTTCAGGTTTCTAACATTTTTTTTTGTGAGAGAATGAGAAACCTCATGAAATATGAAAGAGCATGACCTACTGTAATCCCATGAGGAATCCAACGTTTATTTGACGAAAATTGGTTTTGAAATGGCTGAGATATCCAAAACAGAGCAATTCTAATAAAGTGTGGGACCCACACTTTATTACGATCGCTTTGGTTTACTTTGTTTTTGGATGTTTCAAACCCAATTTTCAACAAATAAACTTTGAATTCTTCTTAAAATGGTATGTTCTGTACTATTTCATGAGTGTTTTCTTGGTATCTCGCAAAAAGTTAAAAACCCAATTCTCATCTTCACCAATACTGTACTATCCCTTTAAAGTATACATTCTACATGACATTGCTGTGCACATATCTTTGCTTTCTAAAGTTTTCTAGCTTGTAAGAACTGCTGGATAATGTATGTTAATTTTGTACACAATAATGTTGACACTTTGTAAGCTTAAGATTCAAATGATCAAAAATTCGTGGCAAGTGCTTCAGTGTTCGGACACATTATTTCTTACAAACTATGAGTTATTCAAATTCATGAAATTCTTCCGTCGAGATGTTTTCATTGCAACTGATTGACAAATTGCCCTACATCGACGTAAATAAGCACTGAATTGATCAGTGTTTTAGCATGGCTACTACTAAAACACTGATCAATTCAGTGCTTATTTACGTCGATGTAGGGCAATTTGTCAATCAGTTGCAAACTATGAGTTCTTCTACGCTGTTATGTGATGCGTAAAATGTGTATCGTTTGTCTGAAGAATGGCATCGACTTAAACATATAATTTTTGGAGAAATAGAATGCTGAATATTCCAGTAGAGAGGGGGAAAAGAAGAAGAGGGAAAAGGCAATTAACACTATTCCATGCAGTTTTAAGTTATTGCGCAAATTGCGTATAATCCTGCGAGGGACGATTGCACAATGAGACGCGTGGCGAGCGTGCACGCATTGCATGCCAGCTAGGACGCGGTATACACAACACAAGTTCCTGTAACGTGTACAGTACTAGTATTTCCCACCATTCCATGCAGAAGTGTATACTTAGTACCCTGATTAGTCATGCGTGGCCTGTCACCTCTTTTGTGCAGGGCTGACAACTTTTTGTTTACTTTATTGCCAAAGAACCCCTGGCGGGGAAAACCCACTTTGACCTAACCCGCGAGTGTCAGCGATCAACTATCGGTCACATGAATCTATGCGCAATCGATATCTACAGAAGCGAAGACAAATTATCGGCTTTATTTAATTCGTGCTATCTGTATCGTTTGTTTGACTTAAGAATGATCATGTGAACTGCGTTGCAGCGAGGGTCCATTTCCCCTAATTATAATATAAAGTTTGATGAACAATAAGTGAAACTGGTAATAGTATGCCAGGGATGCGAGTACAATGCGTTACAATCAATTCATTATACTATGAAACAGAAAAATTGATGTACTGAACAGTATTCTATGTATACAAATCACTTCTCAACATTATGTACGACAAATTGTACAGTGTAATGATAAAGAATACGGCAATCTGAAGAGACAGCCTGTTGTTATTTTTCTTTCATAATTTTTAGAACACACAGTATTCAACAACTTATATAGAGGGGACTAAATCATCGCATAAATAAGTGCATCTACACACACACACACACACACACACACACACAAAACACAACCCCCCCCCCACACACACACACCAAAACCTGTTACGAGCTTTTAACAAGGATATATTTCATCTTATTTCATTTATTAAGTTTCCACACAAATCATACAGTGTTTTGTTAATAACATCCATCCATGACAATGTAAAGTAACACATATTAATTATACGGTCAATATTAATCATAGTGACTGGATACTAGTGACATAATATGAGACATAGGGCAATGGAATTTATATTTTTTTTTTTTTTTTTTGCTTGAAGACAAGCGTAGTTACTTACCATAAAATATTTCTTTTAAAATGACTTCATAGCGTGTCTATGCTTTAAATACATTTTGCTAAAGTATTGAGGAAGAAGGATGATGCAGGACCGTAAATGATGGGGGAAAACTAAACACACATAAACAACGATGATTATTCGCGAGTTACAGTGTATGAAAATTGCCTTCTCGTTTGCACAAATTTGCACAACAATGATGAAAGACTGTACCAGATTGTTCGTAGACCTTTAAAATTGAAACGGGGTCCCCCTTGTTTAAATTGACATTAAAGTCAAACAAAATGATATCAGATAACCATCACGTTGTAGTTTCATTCAAGTCAGGCATGTGGGTGGGAAAGTTACATTTTACTATCTTGAATGAAGTTGTGTTTATTTCCAATTTGATCACACCCTCCCCCCCCCCCCCAAAAAAAAAAAAATGCACGATCAATAAAACAAATGCATTTAAAATTGAAATGCAAAGGTTGGCTTTTAGAATGAAGTTGCATATAGTTTGTCAATTTTTAGGGTATAAATTCTGCCAATCTTTTGTATGATAATGACACTGAAATAATGAGATGGTAACTCTAACATTTTGAATGATAAATTTGAACATTATTACAAACGGTTGGAAGAGTGATATCATTTAAAATGTTGATTTACCATTTCATTTTTTCATAGAGTGTGCAAGATGGACGATAATTATAATCTTCCTGCGCGATAAAGAAACATCCATTCGTACAAAATGAACACATGCTACTTATTGCATACATCAAGCCGAGATGCCACAGATCGCAGGGTAACAGAAAATGACAGTCGAAAGACATAAATAGAATTCGTAAACAGTACACTGTATCGTGCAATCAAAGCAGGGCATCAATGACGACGGAGCTTTCCCCATCGGAACTCAAGAGAGCGCTCTTCGACTCTTTTCTGCAGAGCCTTGTAAAAATATAGAAGGCTCTGTTTATCTGCAGAGCTGGCCTGTGCGTGCATGGCACGATCGTGATGCCGACTGACCATCAGCGGAGAGATGCGCAACCGACCACATGGGGAATAAACAAGGTTATATGCACTGATCACTACACATGTCCCACCCACATGTTCCATTCATTAGTGTCTCCTTGATAATAATGACGCATGATGCGCGTGTCTGTGACGTCAGTCAGTCGTAGGTTCGTCTGAAATCGGTGAATATAAGTGTATCACGCAAAAAGAATTACAAGACTCTCGTGTATACGCAATTGTTTCTCATCTTTAATTCTTGTTTGTTTTGTTTTGTTTTTGTTTTAAATACGAAAATACGGTACCATGACATATTATCTATTGCTCCGGACCTGCGATTATTGCTCCCATGAAATATCTGCGCGCAAAGCCAAACATAAATTCTACTTACAATCATAATGCTCTAAGTCTAATCCTAATCCTCACTTCAAACTTAACCTAAAACCCTACCACAACCCTAACCCTAACCCTAACCCTAAGTCTTTTTAGAAAGTAAGACCGTGTCACCGAAAATACATCTCGTGTTCCAGCTGACTTTGATAACAGGGTAAAAAATTCTGCCCAAAATCGGACAAAAGCTGATAAACTTGGGGAATGATTCTAGATTGCTACGTTTTCCCAACTCAGCAATAACATCGTTTGCGGCGATCTGAAATAAATACGTTGAGAAGATGATGTCATTCACCTCCTCTTACTTGTATCAAATCTATCTATCTATCTGTCTATCTATCTATCTACGAATCTCATCTATTCTATCTATCTATCTATCTATCTATCTATCTATTTATCTATCTATTTGTCTATCTATCTATCTATCTATCTATCTATCTATCTATTTCTTTGTCTATCTATCTATTGTATCTATCTATCGATCGACCTATGATCTTTCTGTCTATCTATATCATCTATTAGTATTCTACATGTATGTATGTAGGGCCTATGTATGTATGTATGTATGTCACAGGATGTATGTGTATGTATGTATGTATACAATAGAATACGTATGTATGTGTATTGATCTACCTATGATATCTATCTAACTATCTATCTATCTATATCTGTCATTATCTATATATTTTTCTGCATGTGTGTGTGTGTGCGTGAGTGTGTGTATGAATTCACGATGAGAAAGAGAATTTGTTGAAAATGTGCGTTTTTGTGACTATGCCCGCCCCCCCCCCCCCCCAAAAAAAAAGAGGGGGGGGGGGGGAGCCCTCTCCCGGTAAGGGTTCTGCAGCCCCTGTTAGTTGAATCAATTTGTGATTGACAGCGATGCCAGTGTTCTGGGTAATGCAAACGTGAATACATTGTTTGACTACCCCTCTTGATTTTATCTTACACTAATCACCAATGTCCACTTGCCTATGGGGTGGCTTATCACTTTGTGGAAACGTTTAGTTCTATAATTTAGTTTGCAATATCACATATTATAATTTAGATATTTCACAAACATCCTTGACAAAATGGCCAAGTTCAATGAACGTAAATAGAAACCAAACAAAGTCACTGATTGATCTGTAACATATTTTAGTTGCACAGGGTTAAAAGATGGCAATATTTTTCTCTAACCGTTTATTATTTTTTTAAACAGACTACGCGAATAACAATACAGACTACGCGAATTAAAACAGCCACGCGAATAAGAATAGAAGTTTCATCAAAATTTGACAAATGAGAAACTCGTGGAGTTCTGAATTCGCATGGTTTCATCAAATATTTGTCGTAGCAACACACTCAAACTGACAAGAAGATATAAAAATTTACAAACAATTACATCGCTCCGTTCACAAATAAATATATAATAAAAAGTTTAATTTTTGAAATTAAAACATATCCATTGAATACGTTTTCCCCTAAAAAATCATCGTTGCCAGATTATCAAACGTGGGTTCTTACTCTACGATTACACTAAGTAAGGAAAATCTTGATAACTTCAGTTTCTTCAGGAAATGAATGAAGGATTTGGTGCATAATTATGTAGTTGATATCACGCTATAACCATATTAATAATATGATAATCATATTGCTGTTTTGCTCTTGAAAATTATCCGATAAGCAAAGATCGAAATTCGATACCATCTTCACGATAGCTTGCATCGATATCAGTCGGGTTATTCCCCGGTCACTGCTGTCAGCTGATTGGACAGTTAGAGCTGTGTGTGTCTTTCTGCACTGCATATACAGGCTTCATGTCCCTTTAGCATCGTGCAAGGCATGGATACGATCGGAAAATCCACGGACCTAACTCATCGAAATTTCGCACGGAGGACCCTTAAACGCTTGAAGGTGAAAGAGTTATAAACCAACTAACTTATTTCACTAACAGCTCGTAAGTACAAAGCACTAATGCATTCATTTCCATCGATTTGTCTGTTAACCCGCATCGGCTGAGATGCCATACCGTGTGGTGCGTCGGTTCGATATGTACCGTTAACGAGCTTTCGTTGCTAGTGTGTGGTGAGGCTGATTAGCTAGTGCCCCCTGTACTGGAACGTGGTGTGTGCATATTATGCTACTCGAGCCATATGAATGTCCGCATGAATGTGTTATGAAGTGACGGCTTTCCCGCCGTCTCGCTACCCAGCACTTCGCCGGTAGAACTGCCCTGCTTTCCTTGGGTCGTTGGGAACATATGCGAGAAAAAGACATAGTGTGCTTGTAATCGCGAGAGGCGTGTCCTCTCTGTGCATGAATATCATTTCAGACCAATTTTCAAAGCATTTACACGGAAAATATATTACTGTAGTGATGTCTAGATGATCAACAGAATAAGATTTCAGATGCTATGCTGTTTTCTCTGAAGTATTAAACAATCCAACATACCAAGTCTAGCTGATAAATAGTACTGGCTACTGCAATGTGGACATAATCAGCAAATACACCCAGCTTCAAACACCAATCTCAGTGACTTCTTAAAGGGGGTTCCCCACCCAACATCATCGATCGATCATAGGGTGAATATAAAAGAATGGATGTCACAATAAGTACTCTTGTTTCCCATAGCAACCAGTTACAGTTCTGCATGTTGCAATATTCAAGTGCCCACTGCAATAATAATGCATATCTATGTAGTGTAGATATGATGTATCTTTTCCCCGTGTTTAGCTGTCTGTACTATGATACTCAGTTCTTCCATATGTGAAGACTCACATGATTATATTTAATTTTTGTCATTACATCTACCTCGCAAATAAAGCTCAACCCCAGTATTCTAGCTCTATTATAGAAGTAATGATCATATTATCTGACTGCATATTAAAGAGTTTGAATGTAAAACCAAATGAATCATTTCTTAATAATACAAGATAACAGTTCAGATTAAAACTTTTGAAATAAGAAAATAATTGAGATATATTGATATACGTTGTGACAGACTCTCTAAGGATATTTTATTATATAATTAGTGCAGTATCACAAAATTTGCAATCTATCTCTATTTGACACTGACCTTTTGAAATATTTGAATATGGTGTTTATCTATGATTTACATTCAACCAAAATATATTATTATGCACAAATGGTGGTGTGTGTACATATAATGCTGTCAGCATGGTGATTTCTACAACATGTACAGGGCACAGGTGGAAGAAGTAGATGGGGCCACCGCATTGTTACCCTATCTAATTATAATATATTTTTTGCAGTTTTGGGTCGGCTTGGTATTTGTCGAGATTTTAATATGTGACAAAGACTTGTATTGTATGCAAGTACAATATCTCTTAGCCATACCATACAAAGACATGATATGTACAGTGTAAGCACACATGCAAAAATGTAAGGATATTAAAAGATCGTATACATGTGACAGAATTTGCAAGACAGAATCAAATATGCATAAAATATACCACAAAATCAAAACTTCTCATGGTTTATAACATTCAAGCATGCTTAATAGGCAGGTCTAAGTATACAGCCATGAGATCAGTGCTTTTGGTTGCCATGGCAACCAGGCATTTCTTTTAAATGGATGACTTTACCAAGGATATTCAATTAATATTTTTCTTGCACATCATCCATGAGAGAGGAAGAAGACTTGATTTCCTTGAATCAAATCAAGAAACATCGATAGCCAAGCAATTGCATTACATGCCACATTACAGCATAGATGGGAAAGAAAGCATTTATAATTATTTTGACATTAAAAAAGAATAAAAATTGTGAAATAATACAAGACAAGTAAGCAAGAAGTGGATGTAGGAAGAAAGTAATGGAGAAATATATTGACAGAAAGCTATTCTTTTATCTTATTCTTTATGTAATAACTGAGGAGCATAGAGGGAAAAAGAGGAGAAATAAAGTGTGGAATAGAAATTAAATATAATAGGAATTATATACTTAAATTGAGAATAAAGATATTCATATCATTGTATACCCTATGAAGTATGGAGAAGGTTGCAAGCAGAGTATAGGAAGGACATACAGGAGAGCAAACATCAGGGCCCCATTTCATAAAGAGTTTATTTGATGACAACTCTTTGCTGGAATGACTATTGTCATGGTAACGACAAGAATACAGCTTCCTGATTGGCTGTTTGCTGTGGAAAGTGGTCATTCCAGCAAGAGTTGTCATCCTAACATCTTTTATGAAATGGGGCCCAGATTATTCAGTCATTTTTTTTTTTTTATTCACATTGTTATTTTATTCCTTCACACTACAGAAATTACAAAAGCTTTCTTGCTTTATCTATGACTGGTACTCAAATTGACAACAAAACTTTTTAAGAATATAGTTCCACCTCAAATAATTGTCATTTTTGTTTATCAATTTTTAGTGATTTTTTTCCGGACTTAATAGATTTAACTAGTTCTTTCTAATATTCCTCCAAATGAATACAATGTGCGTTGAATTTATAGAGGAACCCATGTTGAACCCACAAATGTAAAAACGCCCACAAATGTAAAAACGCCAACAAATGTAAAAATACATCGCCCACAAATGTAAAAATCGCCCACAAATGTAAAAAACACCGCCCACAAATGTAAAAAATTTCAACCACAAATGTAGAAATGACAGCGCCCACAAATGTAAAAAAACGCCCACTAATGTAGTAAAAAATTCAAACATCAACCACAAATGTAAAAATTTTTTACATTGTGGTTGACGTATTTCTACTAAGTGTGCGCTTATACGTAGACCCTTATTTCATGCGTCTTACCTGCTACTAGACGCGCGGTATTCCGTGAGACCTGTCGAAGCCGATCCGTTTTCAGTTACGAGCGACATACGGGGACTGGAGCTCTAAAACTATTAAAGGCTTGTCACATCGTGTCTCGATCAGCCTGCAGGTTGACTTGCGGGGAGGTTTTTTGTTTTGTTTGTTTGTTTGTTTGTTTGTTTTTTTCTCCGGAGCTCCCCGCAGTGGTGTTGGCCCGCACTAGTACCCGGAGATGCGCACGCAAGTCTAATTTGCCAGTGCCGCTGGCCATCTGCGTGCATGTTGAGGGTCCAGTTACTACCTCTCTGCTGGTTTAGTTGAGAGTATAATAGACATTCTGTATGACTTTCAGCCATTTCAAATTACTTCGAGAGGGATTCCTTTGCAGATAAGTCATGCAGTCCTCACCCGCCGCCCAGAAACAGAAACTTGCAGGAAAACATACACACACACACACACACGTACACACAAACAGACAGAAGACAAGCATGTTATCACAGTAGTACATGCAACGATACTCCATGGCAGGCCGGCATGCAAATGGCAGGTAAGTGGCACGCGTCTAGCAGGTAAAACGCAAGTACGGAACTCTTTAACAGTTAACATCTTTGTCCACCCGCAGAAATTGCACTGCTCGTACTCGCAACAAGCCCGCGTAACTTGCCCGGAGGCGCAGCTGCCCGCCGGAAATGTGTGACACGCAGCACACCGTAACACACAGACAGACACACGCACACACATCCATCTCCCCCGCTGAACTCTCCACCACCCACACACACGCACTCGAACACGTACATATTATTTTACAAGAAGTGCACTGCTATCCTAAAGAAGTGAGTCTATTTAGGCCTATATCAACGTACTATAGTAGAATGGGGAATCTACTTGTCGTTTTTACATTTGTGGGCGACGTTTGAAATCATTTCTACATTAGTGGGCGTTTTCTACATTTATGGGCGATGTTAAATTTTTACATTTGTGGTCGATTTTCTACATTTGTGGGCGATGTATTTTTACATTTGTGGGTGTTTTTACATTTGTGGGCGTTTTTACATTTGTGGGTTTAACAACCCATTTCAAGATGGCAAGCAAAATTCTCTGTGGACTTGATGGGGGCAAGAAGGATTGAAAGAAGAAGAAATGAAGTAAAAGGGTAGAATTTGATAAAGAATCAGTAGAGATGATGATATCTCAGAAATGGTAATAAAACAACAACAGCACCGCAAGAGAGATAAAATGTGCCCATTTAGCCATTTTAAAAATCTTCAGCTGAGGAAGAGGATGTTGGGGGAAGTACCTGGCTTTGGAAATTTTTTGTGTCGATGATCTGATCTGAGGAAAGGATTCCAGAGCCGGAAAAGGGTGTGTGACCGACCTTCGACCTTCAGATTGGAAAATAATTTGCGGTTTTAATGTTGACGAACATTGTCAAGTCTGTGTGTTTTTTTTTTCTGGTCGGTCAGCGGGAGAAAAGCTGAAATCAGCTGTTCTTCTTTTCAGGGTCATGGGTGGGTCAGCGACACTTGAAGTGAGCAGTGAGCATGTAGCCACTTTGAATGAAGTTGAACTTGGTGTTGCTCAGCCTTAGATCAAGGCTCTTGTTTTATCTTCCCTGTCAATGGTAATTCTCCCTGTCTCATTCCATTGATATGGAAGATGTCCAGGGTTAGGCTGCCAAATCAATTCTCCAAGTCTGTGATTAAAGCAAGTCAGTATCACAATGTACTTCACTGTACTAGTAACTGTAATCATCAGATCAACCCAGGACTGATACTTTTTTTGTACATTTAAAGAATGGTAACTGCAGATATATATTCAACATGAGTCTCCAACACCCATATGTGTATTTGCTGTCTTTTAGTCCTGGGATATTTCCTTCAGAATTAGGCTATCCCTACTTTTAATCCTGTTTTTGTTTGTAATGTCTGGCTAGTCCATATGAACCAGAATTGGTGAGAATTTTCATGATTATCATTCAAGATTTAGTAAACTTCTCAATAAACTACTTCTCACAACTATATCTATTTCATTTGTTTTTTCCCTTCTGAAACTTTACTGAAGACTTTACAATGTTTTCGAAAACCTGTCTTCATTCTTCAATAAGTGACCCTTGTGTGAGATATTTCTTCTTTAAATGTGTTCCAAAGTAATCGAGCCCTACTCCTGCCCCCTCGTTTGCTCTTTTCCCAACCGCAATCACTCGCTCCCGGCTCCCCTAATTTATACATGTCCCTTTCCACAGAGGCCAAATTGATTGCGCTGTAGTTGCAGCTTAATGTGGCGTTTGTACGAGAATGTGATGGCGGATAACACAAGGCCGCCCGTACTGTGTTAAAACCATCTTTGCTCGGTGGCATCAATGTTTGAGTATGAAATACATGCATACCTTGTATACCATTGGGTATCTGTGACCTTTTAGCGCTAATGAGATGCCAGCATTAACTCTCCCATACCCGCTACCTCCAAAAATGCCAGTGCCATTGTATGCAAGCTGGCTGCGGATGGTATATAGAGAGTTAAGATGGCTAACGAAATGGCAATGCTTCAATACACCTCCAAGGCCAGGCAGCACACACACATCCCCTGCCCGTACAGCATCAAGCGCAATGGCAGTGAGAATACAAGAAAACTTCAGCTGATTTCTGTTGTAAGCCACTTCATAGTCCCACTTTGTGCATGAGCAGAAAGAGGTCGTTTGCACCAATGAGCATATTGGTTTTAAAAACATTCATGTTGTTGAAATACAACTGTAGTGCTTGTCAGCACATCCACTTGACAGCAAGCCTGGTATTTGGCAATCGTATGAAAAAAAAAATGTTAATACATTCAATGGAGTTAATACAATAAAAGAAATGTCAATACATTCAATGCAAAATAATGAAATAGATGATCCCCCCCCCCCTCGTGATGGACCATTCTAGTCACCACACATTCGTTCTTTGTTTAATTGCAGAGATCCATAGGTTGTTACGTCAACTTGTTCATTATGTTGCTTTGAAAATCAGTGAAGTACATACCCAACCTAGAAAAACAGAAAGGTCATATGTACCAATGTACTCATGAGCTAACTACGGGAAAAAAAAATCATCACTAATTTTGGTGAAAATCTGTAGTTGGGAAATCCCCCTAGGGAATTCCCCCAGGGTAAATATTATGATTATATGCTCAAAGTTGTAAGAAAAATACTATAGGCCTACTGTTAAAAGAGACATTTTCATGAGAATAATTTTTTTTTTTTTTTTTTTTTGTGCTCGGCTGGGTAAAATTGAATTCATGTACTTTTAATTCTGCAGAATCAAAACATAAAATAGTGTTACATTTAACAAGCAAAAAAGATTACACGGTTTTATTTTCTCACTGGTTTCTTGTTGCGCAAAATGCGTGAAAATTTCCTCTTAAAATTTCAATAGTCTTTGATGGTGAATGACACATATTTTGCTGTTACTGATTCAGTCTTATTATCAAATTATCATGATTAAAAATTATGTATTTTTATCATTACAATTTTTATCAGCAGTAGTACTAGTAGTTAAATGTACCAATATTAGTTATACAATGATAGTACAATTATTTTTGTTTTCATACCGATTATTATCAAATGCATATTATTTACTTATTGAAATCTTATGAGCATTTATAGGGAGGGGTTGAAGTATTGTAAAAGAAGGCTTAAAGGGATCGTATAGTTTTGGTTGAGACTTAACTTCAGGTTTTTATCATTTTTTGGTGAGATAGTGAACAACCTCTTATGAAATATGAAAGAGCATGTAATTCCATGAGGATTTCAACATTTATTTGATGAAAATTGATTTTGAAATGGCTGAGATATCCAAAACAGAGTGATCCTAATGAAGTGTGGGACCCACACTTTATTACGATTGTTTTATTTTACTTTGTTTTTGGATGCTTCAGCTATTCCAAACCCGATTTTCATCAAATAAACTTTGAATTCCTCTTAAAATGGTATGCTCTGTACTATTTCATAAATGTAGTTTTGGTATCTTGCAAAAAAGTTAAAGCCCAAATTTCATCTCTACCAAAACTGTAACATATGATCCCTTTAAATCTGTGTTGATTCATCAGCAAAACAGAAGAAACAATTACAGCGACCTTTTTGATAGCATATTGTCGTCACAGACAAGAAAATGAAAAAAAAAAGAGGATGAAAAATGAAATGCAATTTATGATATGTATCACACTTTTGACTCTAGCACTAGAAAAGTTTTTTTTTTTTTTTTAATCTATGTCTGCGCTGCTCCCTTTAAAGGTAGGGGATACCTTTTACAGAACTCCCAAAATGCAGCAAAACATTAAATATGAACCTCAGGGGACTTGATTAGGCCACTGCTTAGAAATTTGGAAGTCAGCAGTTATCTACAAGTTGAATAATGCACAAAACTCAACTGCTCAGTAGTTCTGTGTGTCAGCCACACTTAAGCCTTTTTGTTGCAGTCTTCTGTATTTTTTATCTATAAACGCAAATCTAAAAGTATAAGAGCTGATGTAATAACATATAGAGTGTGTGGCAAGGATGTATATAGAAATGTTTGTAAGTTTTGATGAACTTTATTCACAAAATATACATGATGGACACACATGTAGTGCATGGGTCTGCAAAGGTAGCCTAGTGATGTACTGGAATTTACGGTGAGCCCCGAAAAAAATTCAATTCAAAATCTAACGGTCAATAAGAATGTACTAAATGTTACCTTCCACTTTCAATACTTTATGGGAGTTTCTAAAATGATACTCTCTTCAACATACCACTGTATTTATACAACTCTTCATTTAAGGCATGCAAATGGGATTCCCTACCTTTAAATTGGTATGCTCTGTACTATTTCATAAATGTAGTTTTGGTATCTTGCAAAAAAGTTAAAGCCCAATTTTCATCTCTACCAAAACTGTAACATATGATCCCTTTAAATCTGTGTTGATTCATCAGCAAAACAGAAGAAACAATTACAGCGACCTTTTTAATAGCATATTGTCGTCACAGACAGGAAAATGAAAAAAAAAAAGAGGATGAAAAATGAAATGCAATTTATGATGTGTATCACACTGTTGACTCTAGCACTAGAAAAGTTTTTTTTAATTTTTTTTTTTAATCTATGTCTGCGCTGCTCCCTTTAAAACAAAGGTGACAAGTAAATTTCCCCCGTAAACAAGTCTAGTCCAGCGATGCAAGACTAATGTCTTCCGCAGAGGTCTAGCATGGGAGCATCTAGATAATGCATGTTCCCAGCAGTCTGTTTTAGTGTGTGTTTGGGTATGTGTGTGCGTCTGGTACACATTATGCACATGAATAGCATGGATATTTGATATAGTCAAACATATCACGGTGACTTCTTCCCTTCAGTGTCCAGGTACTATCTGCTTTAACACCCCCCCCCCCCTTCCACAAGAAATATATATAAAGATTATACTAGAATGGCTGCTAACTATAAATTTTATCCCCATCTACCAGTATACTGAGTTATCACATTCTAGCACTTTTTAAGGTCATGGATTCAAAATGCACCATAAGAAAAAAAAAAACAAAAGCAAAGACATAACCTGTTTTTAATTCAGTTCTTTCTTATCTTGTAATTTGATATTATCATTTGACAACACAGATGTGCCTTTAAACCATGTGTGTTTTCAATTTCATTTTATAACTGATATGCAATATGACAAGAATAACCTGTATACAGTGGCTACCTGCCCAGAGAGGCTGCTCTTTTTTGTTTGTATTTCTTTCATGAATGGTTGCTACAGTAGGCTCAAATGTATTTTAACATTTTGAATATCAGGTTTTTTTTCATCATCAAAAGTTTATCACTCATAATATTACGATTGTATAGTATGGTGATACAAGAATAATGTTTCATGTATGAGCAATTTATGAGCTTTAGATACCAGCATTTTTCAGTTGTCATAGAAGCAAACCTTACCCATCCATCACCCTTAATGAGAATATTTTCCACTCACTAGGAGCTTAATATCAAAGTTGCCTCATCTGCCTTGGTCTGCAAGAAGCTGATAGGAAAAAAAGAAATCAATTATATCCCATCATTCCAGACAAAAGTATAAAAAAGCTTTCCTGATTTGGGAATTATATTTGCCTATTGCGGTAAATGCAACGTGGAAATATCTCCCTGATTGCGCTTTTATGCTGTGGAGCCCCTCCCCCCCCCCCCCCTCTTGATATTGATAAGCAACTATCAGATCTGTAAACACTGCCAGTCCTGGTGTATATTCACATACATGTACTGAGACCTTGTTTGTGTGTCCGTGCAAATACACATTAAGAAAGGTTTTTTCACACACAACAGGATTTGATTTTTTTTTTCTGTGTTTGTTTGAAAGAATTTTGTTTTTTTTCAAAGGAAAAGCATCACAACTATATGTGAACAGTACAATGTCTTTAGTATGAATTACTTTGTTGTTACGAAGTGATATTCGTTAATTATACCATGTTGATGAGGAAATGTGACTCTTGCAGTTTACCTTGAATTTTAATGGATTAATCTATCACAGTACTAGTTAGTCCCATGTCAATCTATAATTGTGGCAGTGCCTAAGGTATGGAAATGTGATATCCCAGAGAAACAATAGATTATGGTCAAAATGTCTGATGATAAATTCCTCAGGTAATGTTTACATTCAATTGTCCTGTATAGGCTTGGAAGCTGTCTCTATAGATTTAATAATGAAAATCTTGATAAATGTGTAGAGAAATTAGCTGTATCCTATGCCAGGTTTTACTGTGTATGTTTTGGAATTCCATCACATTCATATAATCTCTAATAGAGTACCAAGTGAGAATGATCTAGACACATGAGGGACATGATGTTGTTTGTAAAATGTGATGCATAAAGACATTTTATGAGCATTGTGACAATCTTTGATAAAGTGGTTAAAATTCAGTGTAGAGTGGTATAGGAATCAGTCAGTTTGATGGATTTCAGTGATCAATGTGGATTATTTGTGGCAATATCAATAATAGTTCAGTCCATTTGGAATGAAGAAAGAGCCTTGGTTCTACAGACAATATTAAGCTTACTTGATGTGGCTATTAAAATGCTCATATTTTTCTCTTTTTGGTCAGTGAATTTACTTCATAACTGAGCAGATATTTCATGCAGATGACTTCCATCAATGAATTTAGAATTTCTTTTGACATACTGTCATGTGTGGTCAAATTGACTGGCTTATAAAGTCTAACAGATTCTCAAACTGTCCTGTAAATTTATTCATAACTCCACAAGATCATGAATTTGCTGTACATCACTGCCATCTCTTGGCATACTATGTTTACGGAGTATATCTTTAAAGAACATTGTTTTTCCCTTGCACTGCAGTACAGAGAGCACATACAGTAGTCAGAGCAAGTGTATGTCAATGTCACCAGTCATGGGACGTGATTATTATTCCAGCCACAATGTTTTTCCATCTTTCGCCGAGTCAAGATCGCCCAAGTTAAGGCAAGGAGGTATGTTCTCTCATACCTCCTTGGTTAAGGCGAGGTTGTGCCGCGTAGGTGGTGAAATAGATGATTGATTTCGCTCCGTGTGATCGATGAGTTACACAACATTCTCCCAAGCCTACATATGATGCCAACCACGTTTCAGCAGAATAGGGCCATTGTGATGCCCCCATGTACATATGTATAACTTGCTCTGGTCAAAATCAATTTTGATTTTGTTTAATTTGAATATATTTGTTCACAAAAACAAGAAACAAACATAACTATTAGAGTTACAATGGATATTACTCTACAATTTACCATTTTATCTTTTTTGACACACAAAAATAATTGAAACATATTCAAAGGCATTGTGATAGGCAGCCATTGCACTCCATAAGAAGGCTTATTTAAAATCCCTTAAAATCTGTTGTGTAATAGTCTTTAAAAATTCTTCCAAATCGCCAGTTGCAAAACTTTTTTTTTTAATTTGTGGATGATTTCATAATCACATAGACTACAAGTCACTGACATAGAAGATTAAAATGTAAAAAAGGAAGGCTTGCCCATGATGGCAGTAAGCAATGCTTATTCAAAATGCTGTTTAAATGTATTATTTAGTGGGCTTGGTTAAAAGAAGTCTAGAGATAGTTACCAAAGGTTCTGAAGAAAAGTAATCCTGGATTTGAAAACCTCGATTGATTGGTCGCGATTGGAGATTGAATGCTTTGAGTTTTATGGTTGTGGCTCATCAACCTTTTAGTTGTCATAGAATATGGATTGTGTCTTTTAGGTTGTAGATGGTTCCTTTGCAGTTCTTGTTTTGATGTTTTAATATTGTTGCAACTCATCACAATGGCTTGCCTAACATGGCAATAACAGATACTTGCAAGGGTTGTGCTAGTGGAATGTATGCCAAAGAAGCCGACAAAATGAATAGCCTATAATTGTAATCTTACAAGGTTCTTGAGAAAAAAAAAAATTATCCGTTGGTATTAAAGGGAAGGTAAACCCAAAGAGCAATATGGATTGAGTGAAAGCAGCAACATTAGTAGAACACATCAGTGAAAGTTTGAGAAAAATCGGACAATCGATGCAAAAGTTATGAATTTTTAAAGTTTTGGTTTTGGAACCGCTGGATGAGGAGACTACTAGAGGATATGACGTATGAGTGGACAACAATTCAAAGAAAATATAGAGGATATTCAACAAAAATTCACTTTTCTAGAATTATGAAAGAGCAGTGGACCAACCGCTTTCAGAAAGCAGGGGGAATAATTGCTACCCTTAACATATGTCAATATCAAGTTGATGGAATTTGTAATTTTCATGAAAAATGGATTTTTGTAGTATTTTCTTTATATTTTCTTGATATTGTAGTCCACTCATACGTCATAACCTCTAGTAGTCTCCTCATCCAGCGGTTCCAACACCAAAACTTTAAAAATTCATAACTTTTGCATCGATTGTCCGATTTTCTTCAAACTTTCACTGATGTGTTCTACTAATGTTGCTGCTTTCACTCAATCCACATTGTTCTTGGGGTTTATCTTCCCTTTAAAACATGGGTAAAACTGGCTCATTAGAAATCTATCCCTTTAGTTTAAATGGCTGTAGCTCAACAGTGTATGAGTTTGTTGTGAAATTATATACTAGAGTGGGTCTGTTAGAGGTGATGAATTTGCCATGACTCTGTTGTTGTTGTTATTTTTTAAAGTCTCATCATGATTTTTCCCCTGCATGGGTATAGAGCAATGAATGTTAACTGTGGCAGTATAGCTGTACAGCACCTAATCAAATTATTACCAACATGCTATTCGATTAGTGCCACTGGGAGAGAGTAAATTCAATTAGATGTCTGGTAACACTCGTTTCGGTCTAGCAAGGTGAGCATTTATCTATTATTCATTTATATATTTATATTTTCTTTTTTTTCAGTGGATGAGGGGCTGCTGAAAATGGGATGGAAGATTTTTTTTTTCATTTTGTAATGTGAATTTGTCACCCTCTAATATTATCATCAGATAAAAGAGAAACAACATTGGGATGAAGTTATGCATGACTCATGTTTGGCTATTGAATTAAATTTGATTTCTTTTTTTAAATTTTGATTTGGTGCAATTACTATAGATGTAGTCACTTTTGGTAGCTCCATAGGATTTTGAATGTAGCCATCTTCCCCAATCTTGTCTGAGATGAAGATGTGGAGCTCATTGCCGTGGTGATAATGTTGACTTCAGAGTGGGTTTATTCTGAGAGGAGTTGCTGATCACTGAATATAATGTAAAACTCAGGCTTTATTTGCAATAACTTCTCATGGCTCAGAATTACTCACGTGCCAGCGTGTGGTCGATAGCATTGGATGTGAACTACATGTATTTGAGACAGTGGTTGGTAAAATGTTGATTATACCGGTATGTGCTTTCTTCATTGAGCTACTCTTACACTGTCTTGTTTTGTAAAAATACTGAGCATCTCGAAAGGTCGTACATTTCAGACACTGTCTTCCATAGAGTGCCCCAATAGAGTGGCTATATATGGTAAAATTTAACCCATAGGGGAACATGCTCATAATGTTCTGCCCATGGGTGAAAAACATAACTCAATGGCCATGTGTTCATACATTGTATTTCTTCAGATCACTGTTGATATGACCAGCCTGTATGATGTTAACAATGTACGATATTGCACAAGGCCTTGGCAGATATCAAATTTTTTCAAACCAAAGAGGTACAATGTACATTGTACCAGGCATGTTCTTTGGTAACTACTCAAACTATGTATGTATGTGAGTGCAAGTCTGCATACCCTTCACAAGGGAAAGGCTGTGTAGTGGAGGATCTACCACTTGAATCAGGGAGGTGGGAAGAGATTCTTCCCACCTCCCTGCTTGAATAGATTCAGGAGGACAGGATTGTTAGGGGAAGGTACGGCAAGAGATACAATGACCTCCTCTTGGGGTTGTCATGGATACCGAGACAGATTCGCTCTGAATAACCTTGAATAGATTTGAATAGCCTTGAATAGATTTGGATTAATTACACCTAAATCAGTATTTATTTGCCATGCTCAATTATTTTTCATTTGTTTGAGTCTCTTCCCCCCCCCCCATACCTTGGCTATAGTAAGGGAATGTGCTATCATCTATTTATGAAATTCCTTGTATACAAAGAATTTTTACCATCTACAATTTATTTTCAGTGATTGCAGATGCCATGACAACTGTTTTGTGGCAAATTGTCAACTTGAGACTGTAGGGTATTTTGACTGGCTGCCTGACTGATTACCACTTCTTCGAAGTGTGTACTTTTAGGAAAGATATTTTTCAGTTTTTCTTTTCTAGTGTCAGTATCACACACTTTTTCTAGCTCTCCATATTCTTTGCCTGTGTAAGTGAGGTCAAAATGTGGTAGTGTAGACACCATTATCATATCATTAACTTTGAACAAGTAGGATGTTTACTATGCTGTGTATTACAATGTATATGCTCCATGAAGATTAGCGGTATGTGCATTTTGATCCCTTGCTAATAAGGGCCTTCTTGTGTATTCGGCAACTTTACAATTTGTGGTAACTCTGCGATCAGTGGTAACTACCATAGCAACACTGTTCCATAGCCAGTCAAAACCAAGAAAAACTGAGGGTTGCACCAATGTTTGCAGAGTTATCGTTAATCATAAAGTTAGGCCTGCCATGTACCAGTAGTTTTATGCAATGGGGCCCAGGATGTATGGTGATGTTGTTTCATATTTTCAGTGTGAAGTGGGCATGGGCTGCATCTGGTATATCAATGCGTCGCTTCATTTATGATGTAAAAAACTGTCGCCGTTAGTGAGGCTCCTCTACCAAGGTCCTCGGTGCTAATAGTCGCCGCGGATCGCTCGCCGAGCTCCGAGATGCTGTGGCTTCCTCCCCGGGTTGCGCTGTCGAGAGTCGCTGAAAAGTGCACCGCAAATTCGGTTAGCATACCGATATTAGTTGACAGCATATTAGGGGCATTAGTGGTTTGCTGGAAATGTGGGGGAAAAAAAAGCGTAGTTGTCTTTTGATGTGAACAAGGGTTAGGAGCATCAAGTCTAATGCGTTATGAAGGCCACGATATTTGTCTTGTATTTTGTATCCCAATCAGTTTTTTCACATGAAATGTCATTTGGAAGAGGAAAATGGAAGAGAATCAAAAGAAAAATTATGATTGATAATCATATTATGATCATTTTTTTTTCTCTACACTGATGTATTTTGTACAGCCCCGATATAAGTCATCCACTGCATACTGGAACTGACATCTTCAAAGGCAGTGTAATGTATATGATTATACATTATGTCACAAAATTGTATTGTTTTCAAAGGGCTTGAAATGGTGTAGTGTTTTCAATGTGAAATCCTCCCATACTTGCATGCAGACAAAACTGTAACAGAAAGGTATAAAATGAACATACAAGTCTTTCATCATAAAGCCAGTGTGCATACAGGTATTGATTTCTGCGGGGTTTTTTCTGAACATAATTCCACGAAATCAACCGGGAAGTATGCTTGGCATCCTCTTTGTGTCTGGGATGTGACACAATGCTATGCTTACATTAAATTTTCAGGTAGCTGCTGAAGATTCTTCAAGCATTTTCAATGATTTGTGTACCTGTATTCCATCCCAACTTACAATATGATGCCAACACCGTGTCGATTTACTTGGCTCTCCACTCAGTAGCGGATCCAGAGGGGGGTGCACCAGGCACACACCTCCTCTTTATATTTTGTAAAAATAAAAGAAATAAAAAGAAAAAATATGGGAGAGGGGCATGCGCCCCCCTTTAGTTTTGTAAAGGCGCCTCCCCTTTACGGAATTCCTGGATCCGCCACTGCCACTCTACTACAGTTGTGTACAAAAGCACCTGAATTTGACTTCTGCCCATTAAGTTCATTCTGGGCCAAAATTATGCCCACTTTTCTGTGTGTATGTGCCATTACATTTCGCAAGCATAATACTTTATTACACCCCATGACTTTCAAGACAAGTTATGAGTGGTTGAATTCGCTATTGAGAAACCACAGTTACAGCACTTGAAAACAAGCACCACCCCTTTGGAGAGACAAATTTGTGACTTCCAACTGAGAGCACGGATGCATTACATATGGGCATTTTCGTTACCGGCAGATTATTTTTGCCTGTTGAAAAATTCAGCAAACATTAGTGGACGTGCCAAATTTCGTAAAATAAAAATTCTGTGATATGTTATGACATGGCATCCAGTCATTACTAGGGTAATAGTTATGATAGGGTTAGTGTTGTATTTATAGTATACATTGATGCTGCTACTGTGAGTAGCTTGAAGATCACGCATAATTTCTTTTCTGTTGTTACTATCATCATGCTTAGGTTACTGTATACGCCGAATATTTCGCAAGGTTTTTATTTTCGCGAATTTCGCGAGTCAGGTGCTACTCGCGAAATTAAAGACACGCAAAAATATTGACTCTGATGCCGATGTGACGTACGCTTGTACATTATCTCCATTCAGTACAGGACTCCACGATCGCGAATTTAACCACTCGCGAAATCGTCATGAATTCCCCGATTCGCAAAAATTTAGACTCGCGAAATATATGGCATGTGCAGTATTGTGTTGATAATGATATAATGATTGATATCATTGAGAGTTAGGGTCACTGTCATAATCATAATGTTTATCAAATGTTGTCATTATCATCTGTGTGATCGTTATAATAATCTTTAAAATTCGTCACCGTAATCAGAGATAAATTCCTTTGTCACAGCATAACAAAGTACTTTCTGCCAAAAACACAAGCTGTCATTGGATGAAGTGTCTTTGACACACACATACACACACACACACACACACGCACATACATACAGACACCCCTCACACACGCATATACACAGGCACGCGCATAAACTATTAAAATCAATTGCTGCAATCAATACACTGGCCCAGACATTATTCCAGCTCTGGCTAACTAGTCTGATGGATTTATTGATTTGTGTCCATCAGTGGTCATCGTTGAAAAACTTTTAAAGACCAGATGGTGATTTTTTTTCCCTCTTTGTTGGTCAGTGGTTGTTGTTTTGTTTCATGTTTTGTTTTGTTTTGTTTGTTGGTGCTTTGCAAGCTACCTTCACATAATTAAGTGTTGTCGGGAGTATTAATGAACCTCCTTATGATTGCCCTGCTGTGGTGGAATGAGTGCTGTTAAAGCAGGAAGAACAAAAGTCGTGATTTAGGAGCGAGAGATTGAGGGGAAAAGAGAGACAGGTAGATGCTTTTTCGAATGAATGATAGAAGAGGAGCAAGAGAGAGAGAGAGAGAAAGAAGAAGAGGAAAACAAAGAAAGGGGAGAGAGAGAGAAAAAGAGAGAAATAGAAGGAGAGATGGACAGGCTGACGTCGTTAGGGATATAGATTTATTACATAATATCTCTGGCAGGGCCATTGACGTGGTATATAGAAGAACTGCAGCGAGAGAGAGAAAGAGATCAGAAAAACAGTTTGTGTTCTGCTTCGAAGTGACTCTAGCTCATAAACTATGTCCACTACAAACTGGAGACTGTAATCAGTGTGGGTGTATGTGATCTAGTTTTAGACTCGATACTTGAGGACGTTCTACTGTTACTGTATTCAGCCGTGACAGCAAGGCTTCAAATATATTCGATACGCTTCTCATTTGCATGCAACATTAATCCTTCCCTGCGGACTTCTTCAATCCGTCAGACTGACCCGTAAGTAACAACGGTCATTCCTTCAAGTTTCGTACCTTGTCTTGTGTGTGTACATTGTAGGTGTGTTTGTGTGTGTGGGCATGTGTATGTTTGTGTGAATGTGCTAGATTTCTGTACATTTGCGTGTTTGTATGGGCATTTTTGCCCTTGAGTGCAAAATCATACTATTTGTGCAATCTCTGCGATTTGTGTTGAGGTAGTCAACTAGTCTGGTAGTTACAGTGTGTGATAGCTGTGGTATTATAACTGCAACTGCATTATTGTAAACACACAGCACAAAACACAAAGATACATAAAGACACATAGGAATGTAGCCTCATAGTAATAGACACGACTGCATGATATTCCTCATACCAAAATGTATTCATCATCTATTTCTTAATTTTTCTTATCTTAATTCATTGATTTATGTATTTATTCATTTTATTGGGACTCGAATGGGAGAATAGGGTTAATTTTATGCAGATGATGCATTTGAGTACAGTTTGTCTGCATTCAGTGCTATACCTAACCAAGAGAATGACTTCTCACCCCCCCCCCCTTTACAAAATGTACCAGGTTAGCAAAGAAATATGAGTACAATTTGCTTTATTCAATACCCTCAAGAAAACCACAACTCAAAGAGAGAATACAAATTGTGTGTAAATGCTCTTTGCTGGTAGTGTACAAAGCAAGTTCTTCCTTCCCCTGAGCAAAATAAAAGAAAACAGGAAAAAATAAGAACTTTGTTTGAATGGCTCAGAGTGCATACATTTTGCGAATAAAATTTATCCTATGTTGCTAAGAGCAGATTGGTGATGTTCGTAAAACTCTTGTGAAAAGAAAAAAACCCTGACAAATACTCTGTGCATTAGCTCAACATCTTGTTGAAGTGTACACACTGTCGAATATCATATTGCAGTGAATTTTTGCGCTCTTCATACATTAGTGTACTATAAGACAACGTGCCATGAACATCATGGTGTATTTTACCACCCCATCTTGTTTCTGGTCACAAATTTCCAGCGTAGACTTGAATTATCACAGTGTATTGAGAATGTATACAATGTGTTTTAGCATGGAGCTAGGTTTAATAGCTCCATGGTTTTGGTACGACAATTGGAATACTCCTGTGTAGTTCCAAGCTCTAGAAAGTTCAAACATCTTGGTGAATATTGTGGATGTTTCACAGTGCATTTTTTCTTTGTGCACCATTTTTTATGTAGCCTTATATTATCAGTGTTATTCAGTGCATCGTGAACATCACAGTATATTTCATCCCCCATCTTATCCTAAGTCAGAGTTTCATCATACACCTGAATATATATCACAGTGTATTTAGACTACACAGTGTGTTTTAGTGTGATGATTGGAATACCCCAGTGTAGGTCCTTGCACTAGTTCTTAAGCATCTTGTTAAATTTTGGCACACACTGTGAAATATCACAGTGTATTCTTGTCTTGTGCAGCTATATTTGTGATACTTCATATATTGGAGTACGATGTACATTGTAGTCTAGTAGTGCTCTATGAACACCATAGCTTATTTACATCTCCCTATTTTGTCTCAATCTCACATTTTCAGCATACACCTGAATATATCACAGTGTGTTTTAGTGTGATAATTGGAATCACGTTTTGCATTATCGGTAATTCTCTTGTCTTATTAATTAAATTCCTCTGGCTCAATGGAACTTGTAAAAATCCAAGTCATTATTCTCTTTCACACATATTCATCCCAGATTTAATAATCAAACAATTTCAAAGCAGTATTGGCTTGAATATGATCTGTTTGAGCAATAAGTGAAACAAAATTAAAATAATCAGTGGCCAGTGTGTGAGTACTGCAGAGAGTGTGGTACTGCAGTATACTGTTGTGTGTATGTGTGTGATTGTCCGCTGGTCTAAATTGCAAAATCTAATGGACAAATCACATCTATCCGTATGTAGTGGGCCAGTGATGAAATGCGGATTGCTGATGGGGGGTGGGATTGGGCTGGAAAGGGGGAGGGGGAGGGGGGAGGGGTGGCTATGCCCCAAACTCCGTCATAAAATTGATAGGAGTGTTGCCGGTGAAATGGCCCATTTCAGGGAATCAATTTGACCTTGACGGCTTTTCAGACTCGTCGGGATTTTCCGCGGCGACGACAACGTTGGGCATCATATACCCCCATCCCCTGTCTCTCCTCTCAGCTGTGTCTAGTTCATCTCTTTTGTCTCTAGTTTGTCATTACTGGTACTTCCCCTCCCCCCCCCCCCCCCAACCTCTGGTGAGCTTAAAGGTGGCCATCTATCTTCTAAAACACATTTGCTCATTCTCTTGAGAAGACCCATTCTTAGTGAGAATTGTTGCGGCATCAAATATCACAATGTTCGCGCTTTTTGAATCATTTCACTTGAGCAGTTGAGACATTTAAAGGTGCCTTGCACAATGTGATCCATAAAACAGATAACTCCTCTGTGAATGAACCTTTAAATACCAAGATCCACCTTCAGCAAAATCAGGAAATCAGGGCACCACACAAAAATGCTCGGCCATTTCAAAACCAATTTTCATCAAATAAACTTTGAATAACTCTTAAAATTGTATGCTCCTTGACATATCATAGAGTGGTTTCTACAATTGAACCTCTCGTATCCGGACAAGTCGGGACCGGAGCTCATCCGGATAAGGGATTTGGCCGGATACGGGAGACTCAATGCTTTACACATGTACTGGTGTAGCCCATTGTAGTACCACATGTAGTAATGTGTATACTGCAGCCTTTTCATTTTTACACTCAGTAACAGACCCCAAAATAGAGGTTCGTGTTTGCAAGAATGAAATCATTTTCTTTTATAAATTCTTCGGATGATTTACCTAAATGATTATTAAGAAATGTATCAAGTATATGTAATTCATGTGTGTTTGTGTAGGAGTTCTCAAGGAGTTAGGAATCCCCCTTTCCTACCGTAATTATTAAAAAAAAAAATCACGGCGAGATTGCGTCCGTATAATAGAGAGATCCGGATAAAGGGAGGCCGGATAAGGGAGGTTCAACTGTACTTTTGTCTTACAAAGTTGAAATCTGAATCTCCATGTCAACCAAAACTAGACCATCCCTTTAATGCTCACCAAGAACCAATAGGAGTCAGAAGAGGAGGAGAGGGATTCCTCCAGGACCGGTCTTACACTACCACCAACCTCTCCTCTCTCCTGCTCTTTTTTTTTTTTTTTTTTTTTTTCGGTGTGGAAAGATGGCATTAAAAGCTGGGCTCCACTTCGGAAAATAGATACCTTCTGCCGTATGTCGTTGAAAAGGGAAAGTGGAAGCTGTTCTTTGTGGCAGTGCAGTCTGAGCTGTCGCTCATTTAACCCGTCGAATGCCGGGGGCAGGGATTTTGATGTGTGAAAGAGCGATGGAATTTTTTTTTTGAGACAGTGGTCTTGAGGGTGCTGAATTTCATCCACCCAGGCAGTGGTCAGCAGCGGTCAGCAGGATCACTGTGGCGGTGATGTAGGAGAGTGGACATGATGCTAAGGCCGCGAACACAGTACTGGCCAATTGGCAGTGATGTACATAAGCACCTCCCCTAATCCCGTCAATAGGATTATCCCCCTAAAGCCGTTAAGCCCCCTCTCACAATCCATTGTGACAGCAGGGCTATTTGATTGGACGGCGCGTGCCGGACTGCGGCTGCTAAATTTTTCCTGCTGAATTTCATCAATGTATTGAAAGTCTATACAGATTTGTACAAGATGTGCATTCTTTTTTTTTGTCGCCACACAAGCTGTGAATATTTGATGAGTAGTCAGCTATAGTGTATGGCAATACATTACCTATGAATTGTGTCATGCCATCTGTCTATGTGTATGCGCAAGAAAGCAATCCTAATTTATGGTGTGTGGGGAACAACGTGTAAAGTCAGATGTATATATTGTATGTTATGCTGTAGGCTGTTGCCCTTGCGGAGCATGTCACGGCCAACATTGACAAACTGCTGTGGGTGAGTGCATGCCTGGATACATGGACAGATGAATGGGAGAATGATGTAAGAGATACTTGCTTTAATAGAATAGATAGATGAATAGATGGGTGGATAGGTAGATAGATTGGTAGATGGATAGATGGATAGATTTTAATAAATTTACAGGTAGATGATTTAAGAGGTATTTTCAAACAATATGGCAATAAACACATTATTAGTTAGATGAGCAGATAGCTTTATGTGGATTGACAAATTTTAGGATCAATGGTATGAAAATAGTTAAGAAAGAAATAAAGGCACAAGAAAACAAAGAAACAAAGTAAATGTATAGATGAGTAGAGAGAGAGAGATGTATGTATTGGTAGAATGGTAGATAGATGGATATATATATAAGTACAGTAAGAATAGTAGAAAGATGGTTGAGTGGATGGCTATGTATAGACGTAATACAGCTTGTTGGATAAATATATGAAAAGATAAACATGATATTCTCAGATCCATGATAGTATAAATAGCGAACAGGTACTGGAGTAATAAATTACCATGACATTTTATTCAAGTGTTTAGAAGAATAGTCATATATTTTTTCCCATGTGCTCATTAGAGACAGCTCTAATGAATGAGAAACACAGAAGTACCCGTACTAATCTTGTGCTAGGTTCGACTGTGATCTCTCCTAATCTATCTGTTCATGAACCAATTGAACAAAGCGATCAATGTTTTATTGTGAACTGTGCTGTATCTAACAGCCAGTATCTTTGTGCATTTTTTTTATTCTATGTGTAAACAATTCAGTGCATTTCCAATCTTTTAGGCAGCCCTCTTGATTTTCAAACAATATCATAAAATCCAGCATTAGATGTGTCGATATCAATCATTTTCTATTGACAAATGTGTTATCAGAGTTGTTGTGTGTCTCTGTATTGTTATTGTAAGCTTGTATACATATTATGCTTCATTAGACTGAATTAGATTGAAAATAAAGTTTGAATGATGAAATGAAATATGTGATACAAATCACCAAGTCAAAGAGTCATTGACATAATATTGTATGAGAAATATAGCACAAGCCATGTCAGGAGACGGTTCCATGACATTTGCTCCTGCGACAATTGCTCCCATGAAATATCTGCATGCTAAGTCAAACATAAAATCTACCCACAACCATAACCCTAACCCTAATCCTAATCCTCACATCAAAGTAGAATGAAAACCTAAAACCCTACCACAACCCTAACCCTATCCGTAGTCCTTGGAGAAAACAAGACTGGAGCAATTGTCGCAGGAGCAAATGCCATGTCACCTAGAAGACATTGGGCTGAGAATGGTTTCTGCGTTCTTCTCCATCGCACAGAAAAGTGCATCATGGAGGTTGACTAATTAGCATAATTTACATCATTGAATTAAGCCGTGGTTCGTGGACAATAATACCCCTGTGGATAGCGCAATCATCATCAGATCCCATAACATTCTCAATTGTCCGTCTCACCCCCCCCCCCCCACCATGTTCTAGTTTCTCACACATTGTCAGAATAAATGACATTAAGCCAGATGATGGATCTTTGTAAGTCTCCTTTTTTTTCATCCCGTACTCAAATGAGACAGGACAGGACGGGGAAGAGAGTTAATGACCACACACCAGCGAAAATGTGACAGTTCGGATGACCCGTTCGAAGTTAAACTCAATTTTTGTAATGATTTTCTAGGCATCACCACCGTGTATTACAAAGAGCTAATGCACTACGCTAGTCTGAGAATCCTAGCTGTATATGCAAATTGAAGATGAATATTTTTGCATTAATAGGATCATGTCACGAATTGCGAGACCACAATTCTATTATGAACCCCATGATGAGGTAATTTTATACATTTCTCAAGACAAAGGTACTTTTTACCCTACTGCAGGTGGCAAGGGTATGCTAGAATGCAGATGTATCAAATTTCGTTGCAGCCAGCTTTCAAGCAGGGGGTGGAAATGTAGACTAGTGTCAAGTTACACCCTTTCATTTGCTCGGCATCACTAAATTGTCATTGAGAATCGAAATAACATTTACAGTCTAGCGTGAAGGGGATAAACTGTGTGTGGGGAGATGAGTAGTGATGGTGACATTTATCGCAGAGAGATGAATAGATAGGTAGAAGAATAGATAGAAAAAGAGAGATATATAAGTATATATAGATAATGAGAGAGAGATAGAGAGAGAGATGGATGTTTAGATAAAATATATATTTAGAGAAGTAGATGGATAGAGGAAAGGAGAGAGGGAGAGGAAGAGAGAGAGAAAAAAAAGGAGAAATGGGAAAAGCATATCTTAGATAAAAAACTATAGGGATACAGTAGACTCCCGTTATACCAAAGTCCTCGGGACTGGCAGTTTTCTTTCATTATAATGAAATTTTGTTATAACCAAACCTATAAACAATAAAAAAAAACATAGAGCAGATAATGTTGCGGTCTGAAGTTTTACTTCATTGTAACCGGAATTTCGTTATAACTGTGTTCGTTATAATGGAAGTGTACTGTAGTTTGATAGATATGTTTTGATAAATATATTTCATATCTTTCTGCATGCAGAATCATACATATATGATATTTTTTCTTTTACAGACAATAAGTATATGAATACAAAACATATCAATGGGAAGAGTTCATCTGCAGGAAATTTTATATTAACAATCAAATTTTGAGTCTTCACATAGGAATAAACAGTGTAGAAGAGAGAGAGAGAGAAGTGAGATATAGATACAGATATATGATCATGTTCAGAAATCTTTTAGGGATTAATATTCAGCATGACATGTCATAGATGTTGTATGAAAGACAGGATTTGTATAGAGGCAGACCCAAGAGAGAAGATGTCATAGATGTTGTGTGAAAGACAGGATTCATACAGCTCTAGGCAGACCCAAGAGAGAAGATGACTTATTGCTATTGAAGTGAGAGTTTAATCGCTGAATTTCAATTTGGAAGACTTGTGTGAGGTTAACAAATTATGGAGGTGTAGCAGGACACTGGGCCTTGTTGATGATGCCCAAGACACGTATTGGCCAATGCTTGGATAACTGTGTTGTGCCAACCCCCTACCCCTACCCCTACCCTCCCCCCCATCCTCCTGCCTGAGTAACAAACAGCCCCTTCTTTCAGAGCTCCGATGCTGAATCACTGGTCTTGAGTGTTAAGGATTATTGGTCTCGGAATGAGCTGGAATTTTTCTTTTTGCCGCATTTGGACATCGAGGCGGAAATAACTTTCCCTTTTATGGAATAAAAGAAGAAGAAGAAGAGGAGAAAATGACAGTACAGTTAAAAACACGCGATGATGAAATGGTGAGATGCATTTCTCCTTCAAATATAAGTTCTTCCCTTTACTCTGCTGAAGAGTCATTCAAGCACCAAACTCTTCTGGTCACTGATATTTTGCTGGATTAATACACTGTACACGGCATTCCAACATCATGTTTTGGACACCGACCATTGAGATGTACCCTTTCATTACCCTGGGACACTTCGTGAAGGTACTGTACTCTTACTACAAAAATTGTAAAAACCAGAAATGTTCGCACACATTTTGATTTCGTGAATTTTACGAGAGCCTAAGATTCACAAAATTTAAATGCATGCAAAAGTTCTTGCCTACACTGTATGTATTGAATGCTGGTGGCAATTTGCAAAAATCTAATGCTGCAAAAATATCTTGCTTTACAGTGACTTAGGCCAAATTATCACTGTCTTTAATCTCAACCCATTTATCAAGAGATGTTTACTATCTACTGTTGTCTTGTCTTACATTATCCATCCATCAGGAGATAGCTTTCTTCACTCTTATGATGTTGTTTTTCCTTGGCAAGTTCTTGGAAAAAAGATCAAAAGCTTTTGAACCCATGCCAGATCTTACCAACCAAACAAACAAACTTTGCCTCTGACTGAATAAGTGCAAGAACAGTTTTTTTTTTTTTGCTGGCATGTTCAGTATTCATTCCATTACATTGTGCATTGTTTTTGTACCATACTTTGAATAAACAAGTCTTTTTTTTACACCTTGTAGAACAGAAGACAATACAGCACACATACAAAACATAAAGCACCGTATGTTTTCTTTTTCACTGGTGTGATAGTGTCAGCAAAATTGTAATTCTTGCAAGAAAAAATATGATTCATATCAGGGCTTGGCATTAGCAGTGGCCTGGTGATCCAGGACCACTAAAAATGGTGTCAGTATATTTTGTGGCTTGCTTGGGGAACCAAGCCATAGATTAAAAATGGATTGTTATATTTGCTTATATTTTGGACCACTACATTATATTTTGGGGGCCACCAAATCCTCAGATTTAAAGATTTCAGTGGCCCGACCGGGCTTCCGGAAAAAAAAAAAGTTAGGGTCAAGCTCTGTGTAATAGCAGATCTGGGTTGATGTAGGCCTCTGCTTTCTGAAATAAATCCCTCTATTAAAGGAAGTTCTTGCATATAAATGAAAATCATTAATTGTGTGACCACTACAGGAAAAAAAAACATCATTACAAATTTGGAGGTGTAATATTCTTGTAGAATATGCTACACAGTGAAAATACTAAATTCTTGCAAATATTCATGCAGGAAGAAGAAAAAAAAAACATCGGAAAGAAAAATGGAGCAGAACTGTACTCGATTGGTAGGATTATTAATGCTGACAGTATCGGGACACATTGCATGAGTTTTTTTCTGCGCTGAATTATGTATCCAAACTACCCACTGGGCTTACAAAAGACAGAGAAAGATAAAGAGAAAGGGGTGGGGATGGAAAGAGAGATAGAAAGAAAGAGAGAGATAGAGAGGGAGAGGGGGAGAGAAAAATAGAAAGAGATAGTGATGATGGTGGATGCATACACCAACTTATGCCATAGTCATAACGACGAAGTGTGATATTTCTTGAGGTTTGAATTTTTGAGAGCATAGCTTGGTGCATTCATGAATTTAGATTGTTGGTTTTCTTTTGAAATTCAGTTGTCTTGAAAACTGGCTCAAAGTAAAAACTGTATGCTGTATAATGTGCACATGGCCAGTCCGTGTCTGTGTGGTGACATACATATTTATCTAAACAGCATTAAAATTTCAATTTCATTGATTCTGTATAAATTCTCACTTTGTGAATTATTTCTTGCAGTATTTCATGCATCTTATTCATCCATTCATTCATAGAATCTGTTTCTTACAATTTTATTTTCTTTATTTTTTGTTAATAATTGACTCTCTCTCTCTCTTCTGAATGTGTCTGGCTGCTAAAGGATAAGACAAAAATGGAGAAGTTGTTGCCTGGATCAGCATACACTAGCTCTAGCAGTTATTCGGCGCATTGCGTGTCGTCCGTTGACTAATCGTGTTTGCCCAGTACGACATGATTGATGGACCAATCGCATGAGAGAACTGTTGTTCAGGACAAATTTGAAATGCAGTCCCTCGCATTGGCGAGGAAAGTGGCAATGTGACTGTGCAGACAAAAAAGAAAAAGAACTAAATGGAAGAGCACAGTATGTGTGGTCATAGCTTCATTAGAACCGAGTCACGTTAATCCATCGGCTGCCGGAACCTGCTTGGTCCTGTACAGAACCTATGGGGAATTCGATAGTCTTGCAGGGAACAACTTAAACATGAGCCGATCCTATGTTGAAGCACATGTGATTATGTAGAGATTACTTATTTGTTTTTGTTTTGTTTTTGTTTTATTTTTGTCACTCACATTCTGTATCTTACAATGGCTTATATTGTCAAGAAGCAAAGTAGTAGACATATCTAGGTCTGTATTAGTCATTTCACATGAATAAAAGATTCACCCCCACCTCCCTCCCACTCAAAAGCAAAACAAAAACAAAACAAAACAAAACAAAAACAGAACAAAAAACAAACAATGGAAATGAAGGTGCATGAAGTCAGAAATGTGCATTATAGTTTTTGCTGCCAATTTTATGTTCAGATTGGTGGAAGATGCATTATAGGTTCAAAAGAGATGGATTTATTCATTCTTAATCCTGTAGTAATGCCTTACCTCCACAGTAATGCCAAGCTACATTTTGTATACAGGATTTGTGAAGTTACTCTGTATAATGCACAGATGGGGGATGGGGCAAGCTCAACTTTACGTCTTAGACAAGGGATTTTACATTCTCCATGTTGAAAAAAATGTCAACCGTATGAATTTTAATTTAAGCTTTATATAACCAATTGCCACATGTGCATAGATACGGACAAGTACATGGGTCCATGACAACCGTCTGTATCCATGGTAACCGTCGCAATTGTCTGGTATGATGACCTATAGGCAAAGCACAGCACAGTTCCCTGCACCCCTGCATTGAGACAATTGCAAACCACAGAGACTCAAATCAATTTTCCATTTTCTGCGGCACAAGCGCACAAAGTTGCCCTTTAAAATCACTAATAATCTTTTTTCATTACTTTTTTCCCCCCCTTCCATGCTCTCGCTCTTCGTAATTAGCTGCGAAAGAAGTTGTAATTGTGCGTCGATACACGCCGATCCGAGTGCATGCAGCGGGGGACCCAGGTGCTGAGTAGAGATAGCTCGTTAAAATGGACGTTCGAAAAATGCCGAAAATAATCAATGCCCGAATCTGTCTGTGTGCCAAATACGTAGAGGCATGATGTCTCCTATAGAATGACTCATTGAACATGAGGGGGTGAGTCACGGATGTTGTAGGGGAGAAAAAGAAGAAAGAGAAAAAAAAGGCTAAGTAAGAAGAAACCCACCCAACAAAGGAGCAACATTCAATTAGTGATGATGTCCGTGGACATCGCTCACATTCATGTTGCAGTTCATACGCCGCGGATGGTGAACACTCGTGCAGATATTTTGAGTGCATCGCAAACAGAGAATATTTCTATGTCTCTCCCGAGTGGGGTTTTGGGGGCAAGAGACCCCGTAATTTGAATGAGCAGGTATCCATTCACTCTGATTGTCTAGACAGTAAGTTCTAGTAGCCCTTGGCAAGCGTGGGTTGGTAGCACTCTGATGAGAATCAACTTTTATTAAGCTATTTTCCCCGTTCCTCATGGCTAACCATAACAATATTGTCAATAAGTACCATCAAACCAGTGATTTAGTAATAAATTCATGCCATCGTCTTAATAATGTCAGTGATGGGATGTCAGATATTTATAATTACTGTGATGAAGATATCTGTCGTTACGAACATCATCATTAACTCTGTCATAATCCTTATTGATGATGATAATGATATCGTCTTTTTTATCAAGGATAGACTCTTCAGTGTTACCACTGCTCTACCAGAGGGCCCTGCCATTATTATCACCCTAGTGTTGCCAGATACCCATTTATACACCATGGTTCGGAGGGACGTGGCGTGGGTAAAAACATCTTGTCCAAGGAGGTAGACACTTGATGGGATTTGAATTCAGAACTCTCTGATATTGAAAGTCAAGAATCTTATCCACTATGCCACATTGCCTCTGCAAATTAGTAATAGCATTAGTAGTAGACACAGTTATGTTGGTGTAACGAATAGTCATATTGTAGTTGCACAAGGACTAGCAGTAGAAGAACGTAGCATCAGAGCTGGAAAGAAGTGATCTCCCAGATAAATTTGATCATTGGATCCTCCATGGTATTTATGTGTGAATATTGGCCAAACCCTGGTAGGAGTAATCAGCAGTAATAATAGCAGCTGATTAAAGTAAACTATTCATTATAATCATTATTCTAATCATGAAATGTTACCTCCATTAACTAACTTCTTACCAGCCGAGTACATGTAGTAGATCACTCGCCCAAACACAAATTGATCATGTCTCATACTTTTAGCCTTGACGTGTTTGATTGTCAATACCATTATAAAGAGTGTCTCCCCCGCATCCCTCGAAAAGTCACGGATCACTGCCGAGATAATGTCAGCATACTTCCTCTCCAATTTGACTGCCCTTTTCAAATTTGGTAGACACCGAATTTCGATCTGCGTACATGCTGCCTGAAATATCAAGGAGGTACATTCATGTACCACATGGAGGCATACATCTATGTGATGCTAGCCCTGAACTGTGTCCTTTGTCGACACTTGGCACATACCCACACACACACATGTGCTGATATGTTCTTTCTCAAGCCTGTTCTTTCTTCACTGATCTGTGCATATATCCCTGAAGTAACTGCGTGAGTGAATGGATATCACACTATTCTGTTAGTCCCTTCTCCATCACAAAAGCCTATGTGTGGGACTGTTGCACCACGTTGTATATCAAAAGTGATCGATGGACTTGACCAAAGCTGTAAATCATGTCAGAATTGTTAATGATATACCTGTGAAATAGCTTTGGCAAATTGGTGACGTAGTACATTCATGTGCTTGCGCATTGACGTGAGTGTTCGTCTGTATGTCTGTATGTGTGTGTGCACATGCATTGGTATGATAATGTGTGTGTGATTGTACCCTTGTCTGTGTGTGTGTCTCAGTATGTAGAATGTTTAAGTCTCTAAGGACGAACAGTTTCACGTGCCATAGGCGCTATGCACGAGTCGGTTGCCGACGGCGATGGCGGGGTTAACGCGGAGACAGAGATCAAACCAACAGATCGCGTATCACGTGTCTCAATCGCTCATATTCGGCTGATCCCGCGGGATTTGTTGTTGACGACGGGGGCTGACGCATTTGGATCGGGTCGAGGAGCAGTCACGATCTCCATGTTGATTTTCCTTTCAGGAGGGATGTTTAAAGAAAGAGGGAGAGAGGAAAAGAGAGAGAGAGAGAGAAAGAGATGAAGACAGTGAAAAAATCCAAGACATCCTATTACATGCCAGTACACATTTAAAAGCCCAAATATCATGATTAAAACCACCTGAATAGGATGAAAATTGATGATATAGAAAATAGCTCAAGCATTGCTTTTAGCCCTTGGCCCTTTGGGATTCTCAAAGCTCCATACATTTTGTAAAGAACCTGCTGGGATGCTGGAGTAGATCGATTTCTAGTCCTGTGTAAAAAAGAACATAATGAAGAACATGTATATTAAAGATTTTTAACTCTAAGCCATTGTAGTATTCCTATATCACTATACTATACTTGCTCCTGCAAAGAGAGCCAGCATTCCTATGTATGCATGTTTTTATTGTTCTGTGTATCATGTATACATGTTAAATTATTTTTTTTTATTTATATTATACATGTTAAATTATTATATTTTCACATATACATAAGATGAGAGAAGTATGAGAGAGACATAGATTATCTATCTGTGTCCCCCTCTCCTTATCTTTCCTTTTTTCTCTATATATAATATGTGTATATATTATGTCTCCCTCTCTCTCCCTTTCTCTCTCTCTCTCTCTCTCTCTCTCTATATATATATATACAACATGTAATATATATATATGTATATATGCATATACAACTACAACATGTAATATATATATATATTTATATATATATCTCCCTCTCTCCCTCCGTCTTGCCCCTCTGTCTTTTACATGTATCTCTCCCCTCTCTCTCTCTCCCTCTCTATCTCTCTATCTCTCACTATCTCTCTCCTTCCCCTCCTGATTTATTAAATGGCCAATTATCAGGTACCAAAGGTTTGGCAACCTCCCTTAACAGCCACCTTCATCTCCCAAGACCATCTCCAAGACCATTTCCAAGACCGTCCCCCCCCCCCTTATTGTCCTTTCTCCACCACTGATGGACACATAGCATCCACGACAGCACACCCCGAGGAATGAATATTACATGAGAATGGGGCATTTTTTGTCACCCTCGTTCTGCAGCGAGACCAAGAGAAAACCATCTTTGGCAATGTATGTCCCTCCACTGCGTCCTCCTCCCCCCCCCCCCCCCCGCCCTTTTTTAGACCTGTTCACACACACACCTAATGGTAAGCAATTTTCCGTAATTGGTTTTCATGTTGCGATTAAAAGACTAATGATAATTTTATGCGTGAATGCCAAAATTACTATTAAACTGTCATGATGCAGATCATGAGGCAAAAAATCAATCCATCTTAACATTTCAAGGAAACTCTTCCTATAATGTGCCTCGTTCAATGTGTGTAATTGGCATGCGAAAATAGAAATAGAGCTCTTTATCATCATGATGCAACTCACCACATTCGGTTTGACTATCGTAGTGCTCAGTGTGTTGAAGGTGAGGGTGCCTGTGGTCACGCTTCAGTCATTGTTTGGGGATGTGTGCAGCTTGTAGTTTCAAAATGCTGCATTACAGCCGAATTAGTTTAAGTTATCTTTGGGCATGTGTGAACAGGGTTGAAATAAGATTGATTTTCGCATCATGATGCGAAAAAAAAAAAAATCGACTCTTGTTAGTGTGTGTGAATGGGCCTTTTATAAAGGAAAGCTCCTGCCTTTCTCTGGCCCATATTCATCCTCTCGTTTTACCCATCTGTCTATTATTATCTCTCACACACTTCTCTCATTTTCTGCTAGTATTTATAGATTAGACCTACAGTCAAACTCGGATACCTCGAACTCGGATAAGCCGAATATCACTTACCTCGGGGGCAAAATGAAAGTCCCGATTGTTCCGATGGAGTTTCCGTGTATTAAAATTCGCGTAGCTCGAAAAAACATAACTCGAAGTTCGGTTACCTCGAAGGGAAATCTAATGTCCCGATCTTAATTAACTTATTGTTTTTCCCAGCATGTTGCTCGAATCGAAATTGCAAACATCACTCAGCATCTCCGATTAAGCGCGCGTGAACAGCGAAGACATGCAAATGTTTTCACACTCGATTGTAAATATAATATTCTGAGACCAGAACAATCGCGCGCCCAAGAAGAAATACCCGATACACAGCTGACAAGGAAAATCCCCAACACCTACCGAACACACGTACATGGTATGCACATAGCACCCGTGCCAATGGAGTGCTTTACGATAGCACTATGCGCTGCCCCATCATTTGCTTTTCTTTAACCACTGTGTTTTGATTTTTGATGGAGACAGTCATACCGTGCGCGTAGATTTCTTAGCCGTCGAGGCGCACCTGCTTACGTTGACAGTAAATATCTTTGCCATTAATCACGCTCCACTGTGAAAACATCAATCTCCCTCGTAGTGCCTTTTTTTAAACTATTTTTTTTTTTGCCTTTCACGAAGTTTACTTCCCCGAGAACGCAAGCACTGAAACTTTTTTTTTTTTTCCAGCAATGCGATTATGAAAATCTGGAAGTATAGGCCGATCACAATGAAGAATAGAATACACAGGGCTCCGCACTAAGTTTTATCGGGCCACCAATATCATTGATTTTTATTTTCTGGTGGTCGAAGGTAAAATCTGGTGACAAAAAAAAAAAAAAAAAATCAGGAAAAACATAAGAAAAACTAAATCGGTCCTACTAAACATAGACAAATTAATATTAAGCATTATTGAAGTGATACAGATGCCCATGTCTAAAACAAATGAATAGAAAATTCAATCATCTTACTCTGTGTTTAAAGATTTGACAAATAGGCGTAGAGATTATTTAAAAAGTTGATGCCCATTATATTGAGGAGGTCAAAACTTACGTTTGAAATGAGAAAATGGGAGCATTTGCTGACATTTGTTAGCATCCGACATTTGTTTTAGCATTGTAAAAAGCCGAAAGTTACCGTTATTCATTTTTAAATGTAAGAGCAAACAACCGACATTCATTTTAGAATCTTACGGAGCTGAATACTATCCTAATCCATTTCCAAACGTGAAAGCAAACATCCGCTATTTGTTTTAGCATCTAACTGAGCAGATTAATACCATTAATCATTTCCAAATGTTAAAGCAACAATCTGTTATTTATTTTTGCATAGTAGGGAGCAGAATATTACCGTTATTCATTTCAAACATCCGACATTTATTTCATTATCGAACGGAGCCGAATGTTACTGCTGTCCACTTCCGAAAGTGAAATGAATCATCTGACAATTATTTTATCATCGCACAGAGCCGAATGTTACTGTTTTTCATCTTTGAACGTCAAGGCAGACATCAGACATTTTGGACCATGAAACGTATAGCTGAATGTTACTGATATTTATAATTTCGAAATGTACCGTAGCAAATATCCAATATTTTTTTATCATCGTATGGGGCAGAATGTTACTGCTGTTCACTTCCAAACATGCCAAACGTAAAAGCAATCATTCGACATGTATTTTTAGCATCTTCCGGAGCTGAATGCTATTGACATTTACTTTCGAAAGTAAAAGCACACATCCGGCATAAGTTATCAGCGTACGATACGGAGTTGAATATTATTGTTATTCACTTCAGAACATCAAAGCAAACATTCGACATTTATTTTAGCATCTTCCGGAGCTAAATGTTATTGCAATTTACTTTCGAACGTAAAAGCAAACATCCAGCATTTATTTCATCATTGTCAGGAGTTGAATATAATTGTTACTCTTTTCCGAACGTCAAAGCAAACATCAAACATTAATTTTACCATTAAACGCAGCTGAATGTTACTGTTATTCATTTCGAAATTTAAAAGCAAACATCAGACAGTTATTCTAGCGTCATATGGACCTGATGGAGCAGGAATATTACTGCTATTTTCTTCCGAACATAAAAACGATCATCTGACATCTATTTTAGCATCTTCCGGAGCCGAATGCTATTGCTATTTACTTCCGAAAGTATAAGGAAACATCCGACATTTATTTAATCATCGTACGGAGTTGAATGTTATTGTTTTTCATTTCCGAACGTCATAGCAAAAATTCGACATTTATTTCAGCGTCTTCCGGAGCCGAATGTTATCCTTATTCATTTCCGAACGCAAAATCAAATATCTAACATTAGTTTTAGCACCATACGGAGCTGAGTCTTATCGTTATTCATTTCCAAAAGTATGAGCAAACATCCGACATTTATTTTAGTATCATACCGAGTCGAATATTACCGTCATTCATTTCCACAATTAAACGCAAACCCCTGACATTTATTTTAGCATCTTACGTAGCCGATTGTTACCGCTGTTCATTTTCAAAAGTAAAGGCAAACATCCGATTTTTTTTTTTTTTTTTTTTTTTTTTTGGTGGCGCGATCGGGCCACCAAAATCTTTATTTCTGAAATTTTGATTTCATTTCCGATTTTCACTCAATTCATTCATATAAAAGTTGATTCAATTCAAATTGACAAGCATGCAAACAATCAGTAGGCACTATAACAGACATGTTGAACATCGATAAACGTCGAACATCGATAAACATCGGATAAGTCGAAGAAAATTCGACGTACGCGTACCTCGAAATTCGCGTACGTCGAACCATTTTCTTCAGTCCCGACGAATTCGAGGTATCCGAGTTTGACTGTACTGTAATATATGAAGGGTTTGTTTGCAAAAACCGATAATTCCATTTTTGAAGATTTTGAAGCATGATCTCTGTCATAAAGTACAAAATGATACCTTTTAAATGATATATTGGTCACTACATATAAAGGTATATTTTTGAAGTTATGGTCAAAAGAAGCAAAAATTTTCTTATTATTCTCTTTATTTTTCTTGACCTTTAATCGCAAATATTTCCATTTGGCAAATATGGACTTATCGGTTTTTGCGAACAAACACTTCATATCTACCTGTGAGATAGACACAAACAAAGAGACACCATTGAAGTTACATGCGAAGATATATATGAATATTTATGTAAATATGCATATTTTTGACAGATTGAAGATGAAAATGATAAAATGAAAGGAATAAAATGATGGGATTAAAAGATTTGAGAAGAAAAGTTGAAAATGGAGAAAGTGAGAAGGATGAAAAGAACACAGATCCAATATAGATCCTGTATCCATTGTGTGAAAGAACCACAATTTAATTAATGGAGTTCATGCCAGGAGGGCCAAAAAAAGAGTTAGGTAAGGTGGTAGACACAGAAGTGCTCGCTGCGGCCAGAAACAGTCAATGAAAACGTCATTCTCAGGAGGGGGCAGAACCGCCTTTATGGGGATAAATTACGCTTGGTGTCACTCTTGTGCATTCTTGACACCAGGTCTGTATATAATTAGTGTCAAACATATTAAGCTCACTCCGATGGACATGATTCATACCCACACCTGTGCTATTTTTTTTTTGATACCATAAATAGCATCTTGGAGATGGGTAGACAGGTAAATTGTAGTCCCCTTTCACACTAAAAAGATAGTCGGCTTCCTTGATACTCGTGGAAATGCAATGTACAACTGCACCCCCCAGCCGTGTCAACATCAGGGAGTTATATGTCTGTTAACCCATTGAAGACTAGTCCCAAGTACACTCAGACAGGTGTCTGTCATGAAATACCATGTTATAACAAACTCAGCTGGTGCTCATGGGGTTAACTATCCACTTTAAGGAATGATTACATCATTTATTTTTAGCAGCGCTGGGAAATTATCAGGTGCATCAGAACGGGTTAAAGAATTGATGAATCAATCAGTTAGGTTATTAAAAGTTATTTTGGTTAATTAGTGGTGTGCGTGACTTCTTTGTGTTTCTAATCGCACGAAGAGAATACAGTGGAGGTTTTGAAAAAGAGAAGATTTTTGTTTAAAAAAAAATGTTCTCTCTTGGCACAATTGCTACAAACCGTAATCAATACCTTACCAGTAATTACAACAAAGACAACACCGTTATGATATAAAGGGTTGATAAATTTCAAATGTGCACATTAATTCAGTGAATGTATACAAAAGAAGATGAACTCACTCCAGTACAATTTGAGGATTTTAATATGAAGAAAATTTCTGATATTTTCAGTTTTCTAGTATGATAAAAAGACTCATGGCATACCTCCTTCAGAAAGAAGGCAGAATGATATTGCCCTCAACATATCAGCAACAAATTGAGGGGATGTGTACTTTTCAGTAGAGAAAACCAAACTTTGTGGAATTCCTTTAATTTCCACGTCATTTTTTTTTACTGCTGTGACATCACAAATTGACAGTGATGACATCACCTGGATTTCACCAAAACGTTGAATATTCTTTCATAACTAATGAATTGATTACCTGATCGCCCTTAAATGTCACTCATGTATTCTAATATTTCTAGATCCTATGGAGTCTCATTATATTTCTGATAAAGTTGAGAGAGAGGGGAAAAAATGACAATGTATTATCAATCCCTCAACGAATAATCGTAGGACCTATTGCTTGTATGAGCCTAATGCACTATGTACACATTAGCATGGGATGATCAGCCAATATCAGCTGTGGTAAAATTTTGCAGACAACAACAAACAACAACAACAACAAGAACATGACAGTGACAAAGTGCATAACAAAGACGTTCTCAATGCTTACCCTGTGTAATCATCATGCACTTTTAGCTCGTCACTTTGCGAACCCTTTTAGCCCCCCGCGCACGGCAGCTAATGATGATGTATCGGCCCCAATAATGAACCCAGCCGAGGTATTAAAGTGGTCTTTGTAGCTCCTGTCCTCGTAAATATTGTCACCTTTCATTTTAATTTTTTTCTCTTCTTTTTTTTTTGCTAGTGCCTTTGCACTCATCATTCCGTTATACTCTCCCATAATTTATACTCCACTGTACTGGGGTATCTACAGTGGGACCATCCGTGCCAGCACCTGCAGGCTTTATATACGGCAGTGTGCAAATGGGTTTGGAATGAGAGATGTTGGGAAATGCATTTTTTTTTTTTGCTGATCTTTTTGTTTTGCTAAAACAGCAGTGAGATAGAGGGATGAGAGCTCATCCTTTGAATTCTATTTGATGTCCTTGTCTTGTCCCATCTCAGGGTCAGCCTCTTTCAGCGGCTGTCGTTAGCGCTGGCGATCGCCAGCGACGTGAGCTGAAGTTCGGCCGTACGATGCAAATCAACCAAGCTCGTCGAATAAACATAACATTTGCCATTCTCTGTTATAGAGCGAACCCATATTGTAGGTTTAGACTTTCTGACTGTCCAAAGATTGCTTTCATTTATCAACTCACTTCTGGCACAGAAGTAGGGTTTCCATACAACTTCCAGGAGTTTTGGGCAGTTGATAAATGCAAAGCTGTTTTGATTATGGAGTTAGAAACTTGTTTCTGAAAAAAAAAGTGTGATCCAAAATGGCCCAGGACCCTGTTTTATGAAGAGTTATAATTGATTACATAGTTGATTTCTATCATAAGTCTATGGCAGCCTGTATGATAAGGAAACTTACAATCGATATATCTTAAAATGGGGCCCAGAGTTTATTTCAAATAATGATTCTGATGGGACTGTTGATTTGTATTATGATTTGTTTTATGCGGCTGTTATTAAAGGAAACAGTGTTGATTGCTTGCAGGGAAGTAACCAAGGGACCAACAGAGCTCTGTAAGTCACTTCAGAAGGACTATAGTGTTGTGAGGATAAAGTGCCATGCCTAGGGGCACAACCACTGCAGCCTGGGGATTTGAACCCTGAACCTTATAATTGAAAGTCCATTGTCTTTATCCAATGAGCTGCAATAGCTCCTTTTTAAGTGCTTCACAGAAAATAATGGATTGGAATATTGACAAAATATCAAAAGACCACAAAAGAATATGTATGACATATTTCATATCTCATACCACCCTTTTCTTTGATTTGTTGATGATGCAATATTTCAGAGTTCTTGTCTGATTACAGGTCTGTGCCATGCTTCCCAGTCACGTGCAGATTTTATGTGTCGTCTGGGTTGTGTTTCTCCGGAAACATATCAAGCAAATTCATAAAAGCTTGCTGCACAGACAGTAGTGTATGTGCTTCAGCGTCAGATATACACAGGGGAGGGTACCTGCACATTTCAGCAAGGACAAATGGATTCAGTCGTGATTAGTTTATGACAAATGCAACCGTATGGGATCGGCCTCAAGCGCAGCTCATATTGGGCACATTATCTTTCTTGGTTTTAAGCGAACAGTTTCATATAGATCATGCACCAGCTCATTTTCTTATTCTGCATTCGAAAAGTATATTTTTTTTTATTCAATTCAATTCAATTCATTTTTTCCATCCAGGAAGGAGTGGAACAAGATATGATATAATATAAGGTCTTTGAGATCTTGTTATAAGATTTTAGTAAGATCTTAAAGAATTTGTGATATTGGAAATGGAAATTGATTTGATTTGATTTGAATTGTACATTGAATTGGATTGATTTTTGCATGGAATGGTATTTAACATCGATGCATGTTTTCAATTCAATTTAATTTAATATTTATTTTTCCATCCAGCAAGGAGTGGAAACAAAAATTAACATGATATAAGATCTTCTGAATAAGATCTTTTACATCTTAATATAAGATTTTTGTAAGATCGGAAAGAATTTGTGATATTGGAAATAGAATTTTGATTTGAATTGATTTGAATTGAATTGAATTGGATTGATTTTTGCCTGAACTGATATTCAACATCAATGCATGAACTAAAAGAGCTAATCTTGACTCAGGATGCACCTGTTGTCGGAGATGGAATGTGCATAGAAGTAGTATAAGGTATTTTGTATCACGATATTGTGAGATGTTCTACTTTTTGTCAACATTCCATTATCATTACAATAACTGATTTTTCAGTTTGATTTACTCCTAAGAGCCGTGTGTGTGTTCTTGCTCCCCCGAATCTCAAAGCCACTTAAAAAGAGCAAAAACACACTCATCAATTTTGTATTAGAAAAATCCCCTCCGCGTGACTTATGACCTTTTCTGCGGGAGACGGACACTCACGCAACTCGTTGCCAATGTCTTCTTATGTACTAAGTGGATCTTAAATTGGACGGTTGTATCGAGAATCTTCATTAAACGCTGAAAGGTCGTCGAAATGCTTTCCCCGTTTCCGGGAGTCATGTAATCATGTAGTCTTCCTTCACAGACTCGGTAGTTTGAGCATGGACACGAATGCGATTCCACATGAGCATGAGTTGACTGTGCACATGTCTTAGACTAGTGTATTTAACCTTAATCTGTCTACAGCTGATTTATCCCGATTATGACAACATCAATCTTTATTGGTCTTCACTCAAGTCTTGCAGTCATATTTTCTGTCTCAGTGACCTCCATTGTATTGCACGAATATATCTGAGAGAGAGAGATGGAACTCTAGGGAGAGAGTGGAAAGTGGCTGAAAGCTAGACTATCCAAGTAACTACCTGATACATGGTTATGATAATGCGAAATATCTCCTCAAATCCAATTGAAAAGTCATTTGTGGACTGTATGCTTCATGGGAGATTACCCAACAACACACAAACACACACATTATCATGAACACACACGCACGCACGCACACACACATATACACAACACACACATTTACGCAAGTACATACACATACATGCAAGAAAAAAACAAACAAAACATAACGCAAATATTTTGTCTCTTGCGTATTTTCACCGACGACGACGGCTCACTCTTTTAACGACGATGTGATGGGAGATTGTTATCCTCTCCAACAACTAGAGATGCGGATGGCGTTGCCGGGGGAAATGTTCGTTTTGGTCCAGAGGCGCGTGACCCGTCGGCGGGTAGGTCATTGTCAAGTCACTTTTAAGTTTTCAAACTGCAGCTGTGCTGACCTCGTCACTTGGAGCAAACTTTTTTTTTCTTCGTTGTCAGAATCGAGTGAGAGCTTAGTGTTACATAGCCCTGTACAAAGCAAACTGGTCAAAAAGTGTAAAGATTTTTGCTCTCTGTTGTGCATGAAAATTGCTGTAGGACCAGTTTGCTTTGAACAAGTGAAAAAGAGTTTTCATTATTTTGAGTTAATTTATTTTTTAATGGCTTCAATCTTTAGTCTTTTATCGACACTAGGGCGACAAGACCTTGTATCTGCAATTTTGGATTAATGATCAGATAATCAGTTAAGTGATGTCCTTTTCAAATTCTAGATTTCTTAACCCCAAAAATGAAGCCACCACAACATGTCAAAGGAATGTCTATCCCATTGGATACAGTACTTTGGCAGCCATGTTTTTTTGCTCTCCTGAACATGTGACATTTTGTAGATACAAGGTCTTGTCGCCCCAGTGACGTTATATATATATATTACATTGAGAGTTTTTGTTTTTGTTTTTTTAGGCCTGCATGTGATATCTATCTTGTCATTTCAAGCTTTCTTTCAATATACATTTTTATAGCATATTCAGCAGCACTGTCTATCCTTTTAACTTGAACTGTTATGTATATGTGTGGGTTTATACTTGCTGTATTACAACAGGTATTAGGATGATTGTTTGTATGTGATGCCCTAACCGGTTGAAGACTAGTCCCGATCATACTCGGGCACGTGTCTATGGAAAATGCGTGTTATAGCAAAGTCAGCCCGTCCTCACTTGGTTAAAGGGATGGTACAGTATTGGTGGAGATGAGAATTGGGCTTTTAACTTTTTGTGAGATACCAAGAATAACTTATGGAATAGTACAGAGCATACCATTTTATTTTTAAGAGGAATTCAAAGTTTATTTGATGAAAATCGGGTTTGGAATGATTGAGACATGCAAAGACAAAGTAAAACAAAGCGATCGTAATAAAATGTGGGTCCCACACTTAAATAGAATTGCTCTATTTTGGATATCTCGTCCATTTCAAAACCAATGTTCATCAAATAAATGTTGAATTCCTTGTGGAATTACATGCTCTTTCACTATTTCATAAGAGGTTTCTCGTGTTCTCACCAAAAAATGCTAGAAACTTGAAATTAGGTCTCAACCAAAACTGTACGATCCCTTTAATATCGCATCCCTGCACACGTGGGTTCCAAAAGGGAGATAGCTTTCCAACATGCATGTGCATGTGACAGTGACAGTAAATATACACAGTATGATTATATTCCTGTACTTTGTATTCTAAGATCATAAGACATTCTGCTGAAGAAAAACAAAAAATCCACCAACAACTAGAGTGTAAATGATATGGGCCCGAAACAGAGTGACGGTACCATCTGCGGAAAATAGGACAATATTTGGTCGGCTGGCATGAAAGGTGCACGTGTGGTCTGGGCCAGATGTTCAGTGTTATTGATAGAAGTGGTCAGCAAAAGCTGGGATAATCTGGACATGGGATGGTGATGAGAGATGAGAGATGAGAGAGAGAGGGAGAGAGAGAGAGAGAGAGGGAGAGAAAGAAAAAGAGATGGAAAAGGGTTAGAAAAAAAGTTTCCGTTTCAAAATGTAGCAGCTTCACACATGTCTCAAATTTCCTATTCATCTGTGAATTTTAGACATTTACTGCTTAATCTTTAATTTTCATTTTTGTGCCTATTACCACATATATTTCAGTTCTATTTTTGATCTTTATAATGGTATTGAAATTATTGTGATATACCTTTTATACAGTTCCTATCTCAGTAAAAGCAATAATTACCATTTCATAATCAACATCCTAACAGCAATATTTTTCTAACCTATTTTCTTGAAAAGGTGCACACTATCAATCAGACAAACAATCAGACAAACAAACAAGCAAATATACAAACCCCAAATGAAATATAATTTACAACCTATCTGCTTTCAAAGCTTGTGTATCTAAAATGAGGATGTTACAGTATTGGTGGAGATGAGAAATAAGCTTTTAACTTTTTGTGAGATACCAAGAAAACACTTGTGAAATAGTACAAAGCATACCATTTTAAGAGGAATTCAAAATTTATTTGATGAAAATCGGGTTTGGAATAACTGAAACGTCCAAAAACAAAGTAAAGCAAAAGCGATCGTAATGAAAGGTGCGTCCCACACTTTATAAGAATCGCTCTGTTTTGAATATCTCAGCCATTTCAAAACCAATTTTCATCAAATAAACATTAGATTCCTCATGGAATTACATGCTCTATCATATTTCATAAGAGGTTTGTCATTATCTCACCAAAAAATGTTTGAAACCTGAAATCAGGTCTCAACCAAAGCTATACGATCCCTTTAAAATGTCTCGATTGTGTTTCAAGTCATTGGTCAGACTCTGCAAAGATCATGGAAGAAACCTTTAAAGAGAAACACACATGAATGACATTAACTGTCCTGATTCTAGTTGTTTGTGTCTTCACATGTCTCTTGTAATTCAACGTTAGGCATGTATCTGGGTTAAGAAGAAGAACAGTCCAAGTTAGCTCCAATGAATGGGTGCTTGTAGCCATGTTATCGCCCTGTTCATATCCAAAAATTTACCTCTCACCCTCATATGGGAATGACCGGAGAGAACCAGACAGGTGAAGAAGGGGTCAGGAACGATACTGTAAAAATGAATATTTTCGTGTGAGTAATTTTTTTTTTTTTTTTTTTTTTTTTTTTTTTTTGCATTCAGCGGGGTAGATCATGAGTTTTGTGTCTTTTTGATTCCGAGGAATCAAGACATCAACTAATGGGATATATGGCAAACAAAAATATTTGTGTGCTTTTATTTTTGCAGTAGTTTTTGTTTGCGCGAAATGTGCAAAATTTCAGCACCGCGAAAATTTCCACCTTTTACAGTGGTGTGAAGGGGGGGGGGGTTAGGGTGAGTGGGAGGGAAATATGGGAGTTGGAAAAGGGTGAAGGGTGGTGTTTTCACAGGATAGAGACTTTTGGTGAAGAGGGATGGATTCCCAGTGAACTGCAAAAACAACTGGCTTACATTATTGGGATGTTTGAATTGGATGTGTGAGATGGATTGGACACATGCATTATGTGTCTTCTCTTCAGAAGATGAGGCCCCATTCACACTTGTAAAGTTAGACTGTTCTTTGACATTCAAAAAGATGATGCAGAGGGCTTATCAGACATCCAGCCATGATTCCAGATAAGAGCTAGTCCAGCTAAAGAGTAATTTGTCATGGAGAGACCAAAATGCAGAGATATCTCCTTTGTGCAAAAAGGGCTTATGATGCTGAAGATCAATGGTAGCTGTCATAACATAACTCCATCTTCTTCTGCATGTATAAGTACACACTGTGCATAAATAACTTGGGTTGGTTGTTAACGGCTTTCACATCAATCAATCAGCAATCTGATTGCATTTGTTGTTGTTCTTGTTTTCCTTTTATTGAGCAGTCTGAGTGCATTTGTTGTTCTTGTTTTCTTATTGAGCAGTCTGATTGCATTTGTTGTTGTTCTTGCTCTCCTTTTCTTGAGCAATTTGTGGACTTTTTCAGCCTCATCAAGAGAGGTTGGAGTGTTGCTGTGGCAACCATACATTTCTCTCACCTGCTATCCGTATTCCTCTAGTAGAGTGGCAGTGTGTTCTATATAGCATCCATCCCACCAGTGACTGACTTTGAGGCCTGTTTGTTTGTTTGCTTGTTTTTTTGTTTAGTTTTATTTTTATATTTCATTTTGATAAGCATGAAGAAATGATGCAATTTCGTAAGGAGCCAGCAGAAATTGACAAACTTTTCCAAGCAATGTTTTTCCACAGACAAGCACTCGAGGCAACTAGTGCAGTAATTATTATAGAATGAGAAAAAGGTATGTTAACAGTTTTTAGTGATGTAATGATAGCAGGAATTCATTTGGACAACCAAGATTATATAAGAATGTGCAGAATGCAAAGGAGTCTCCAAAAAGCACAGCTTTTAATCAGTACATTCCTTTGTACAGCGAGTGTGTGTAGTCCTGATAGGATTGGCCGAATTGTAAATCAAGTACATAAAAGCAAGAAATAAAGGGAAGAACAGGGAAAACGAAACCAGTTTAATAGAAACAAAATAAAAGGATGATTAAACTTTAGCTACTAAAGATCTTGTACAGTATATGCAGAGGACACAAGGTGACTTAAAAACATGTTCAGAATGTAGTCTTCTCACTCCATTTAAAATGCTCGGATTAAGGTCCATGTCTTGACTGATGAAACTCCAGCAACGAACGATTCAAGAGAGTTAAGTGAAGGGGATGCACAGAAACTCACAAAACCATGCAAAGAATGCGATCTTTTCACTCTGGTAAGACTGCCCTGATTAAAGGTCCATGTCTTGACCGATAAAACTCTAGCCTACTAACAATCTCAGAGTTCTAGTTGTATGCAGGAGACTCAAGGCGACTTACAAAAACATGCAAAGAATGCGGTCATCTCGCTTCCGTTTAGATCAGAATAGATGCTCTGATTAAGGTCCATCTTGGTCAAGATATCAATCCTAACCAGAGAGTAGCACTGAAGTAAATGAGTGTGACAATTATTATCTTAAAACAGGAAAAGATAGACATTTTTAGTTTTCAGTGATGTAAAGATATCAAGAATAATTTCATTCAAACAACTCAGAACGTCAATCTTACTTCTCGAGTGTGAAGAGGGTCCCCGCGCACTTTGGTGCGAAACATCCCTTGTTCCTCCCAAAATGCATTCCATGTCTCCGGAGCAATTTTCCTCCATGGTTGATGACATATTGGGGATGAAAACCTCCCCTTGTCCCCATCAAATTGCGCACAGATGGAGTTTTATTGAAAAGGAATGCATACAGTCTCTCCCATTGTATGTGTCCTCCTTGACTCTTCATAGCACTGTCCCCCAATGGAGAAGCTATAGTATGGGGCTTCCTGTATTGGGCAGAGTAGTCAATAGTCTGCAAAGTTTAGAATGAACGATGGCTCGTTGTCGGTTTGGAAATGATAATATTTCCTTTTTTTTTGACAGGCTGTTGGAAGTAAACTTGACACTGTTGTCATGTTTGCTTCAAGGCGATGGTGTCGAATTGAGCTATTGTTGTCCTTGTCCATGTGCAATTTCACTATTTTCTCCTGTATTCCTGCATGTTTTGTGTATATATCTTCTTATGTATGTCATTTGTCAATTGTCTTATAGTTTTAACTGAATAGATAGAGTAGTTATAATAATGATTATAATGACACAAGTAATAATGACGGTACTACTACTATTACTACTTCTACTGCTGATACTGTTACTATTAGTGTAAAAGTGGAAATTTTCATGCATTTTGCACAACGTGAAACTAGCGCGAAAATAAAAGCTTGCGGATTTGTTACTTGTTATACATAATATTATTGTATGTTTTGATTCCTTGTAGTTGAAATCAAGCTAAAATTCATCTTACCTTAACGTGTGAAAAAAAAAATTACTGGGGTGAAAATTTGCACCTTTACAGAAGGCCCTATCAGTAGCTGTTACTAGTAATGGTGGTAGTGGTTATGATAATGATAATAACAATGATGAAGATAGTGATGACAATAATGTAATAATATTAATGTTGATAATAATGATAACAATAACAAAAGCAATAACTAGAATCATTCTAATGATAAAAATGATAACAACAGGAATGGTTTGCCAGTGCTGCAGGTCAATAAAAGTTTAAGGGCCACACAAATATTTATGGCTGTTATTGAGTTGAAGTTTCACTCCCTGAACTTTGTGGCAGTAAACATGCACATCGCATATCAATAGATATACCAAGTTGCATGGAGTTATAGCTGCTGGCTATACCATGGGAATATTGTTAAATAGATTACTATACTAGACTGGTAAATAAGAAAGTAGATGCACATCTGTGATAAGCGTTCTGTTCATGCTCCACAAAATGTTTGGAGAGCTTCCAACATAGAGAGTATCAATTTCACGTACTTTGTAAGCGCAAACAACTTTAAGAGATTGTGTAAGAAAGCCCACGATGCATCATTCACAGGGCACATACATTTGTGCAAACAATTTTAAGAGACCTCTATCAAAAATTAGTGTATGCATTACTCCATAAATGTAGTGAACATGACCGGTCGATAAAACAGAGTTTGAAATGAATGTTTGTTAGCAGGCCTTTTTCAGATATCTTAGAGTTTGTCCCATTCCCTTTGTATGTGAATTCGTATCCAATTTCTTCTTACAAAATTGGGTTTAAAGTTTTGCCATAAAACTAAATCGGTGCGATCACTGAGGGGTCATATTTAGTAGGGGGTGCGGACCCTCTTCAAACTGACGCAGTTATTGAATTTTAGAGAGATCTTCTGTGGAAAAACATAGATCCACACACAGTATGGAAGCCAAGTGGTATTTCTTCAGGTTCTGTGGTTTATTTGAAGTATTAAAATGGAACTCTTGCTCGCTGTGTAGTTTAGTCTTTGTAATACCTAAGGTGTCATGTGGACACTGTCGTAGTTAAAGAGGCAAGCACTTATTAAATTAGCATTGATGATTAGCTAACAGTGACAATTTGCCTCAATGTGAATGCAGCTATTTGTCTTCATTACATTTCTCACAGCATGTTCTATACAAAGACTACATATGTTTCTCTTTAACTCTTCTCCATACTGTGCATGAGCCAATTGTTTGTGTGCAATATTAATGGCATTTTGAGGTATGGTTTTTTAAAACTTCTCTCCACCCCCCCCCCCCTCATCCTCTTCCCCCTCCCTCCCCTCCAACCCCTCCCCCTTCAGCAAATCACTCATACTTACACACAAACTAAAACCTGCAGGTTGTCTTCTTTCTTGCATCTGTTGTTTCAGATCCATCATTTCAGAATTTTTACAAAATCATCAGATTTTTCCTTCTTCCCCCACCTCCCCCTTTTTGGATCCCTTTCCAGTCTCACAAAATTGTCAGCAACTTACAGCACTGGATGTCAATAGCATCATGGAGTACCTGTAGTGCTTTTGAAAGGGTTAGAGCCAGAACACTTTTATCCCAGTCTGCCCTCACCCCCTGCCCCTCACTTTTCAATGCATCCTCATCTATTCCTTAGGGTGGTTTCACACTTTTACCTTAACTTGTTTGCAATCCTATTTCTAAAAATGCACTTGTAGACATTTTGAGAGGTACAGGGTGTACAGACTCTGGTCTGTACTGCTAGATACTAAAACATGTGAAGTGTTTGTTCACAAAAACCGATAAGTCCATTTTTGAAGATTTTGAAGTACGGTCTCTGTCATAAAGTACAAAATAATACCTTTTAAATGATATATTGTTGAGTACATATAAAGGTACATTTTTCAAATTATGGTCAAAAGAAGCAAAAATTTTCTTATTATTCTCTTTGTTTTTCTTGACCTTTAATCGCAAATATGCACTTATCGGTTTTTGCGAACAAACTCTTCATGTAGTTGCCAACAGTTTTTCATAAACGTACATCATCTTTTTGTCACTGAGTCAATGGCCTGACAAATGAGCTATGTGCAACTCTTTTGATGCATACATCACGGAGAATGCGGAATACAAGACAAGCTGAGCTCCACCTTCTTAATTGTGCTTATTAAGAGGTAAAACCCAGCAGATAATGAAATCATGCGAACCTCCAAGTTGTCAATGCCACTGAACTACAAGTGGCGGAAAGCTGGACCTGAGAAATGTGCAAATGTATTTGGAGAGACATCATGCTAGTTCTCATCCAAACTTATCAAAGACCATTCGAGTAGCATGTTTTAAAACATATTCACATATGGGCCTAGACCTAAACAAATTGAATTAAAAACAGACCTAAACATTTTTGCAATAAAAAGCTCTCCTGCCAATCTGAAAGGACTCTCCTCTATTTTTTCGTTCATCTTCCATCTGTCTCTCCACCACCACCTGAGATGGGGATGGTTACATAATAGTGTGTGGGAGGAAAGGATGAAATGGAATGATGAGGAATTGTCAGCATTTATTAGTAGCAGCGGTTTACTGGCAACAAAATAAGTCCATGCATCCTGTCTGTCACAACCTAGTTACTCAGTAGCATCTCACAGGTGCATTAGTTCATGGACCTCCAACCACTTTCATCCCCTGTTAGTGTTAGGAGCCACATCCCTGCTGGTGTTATAGACAGTTGGCCCGAGGTATGAAATATTATCTATTTTTTTGTATTTTTTTTTAATGAAGGCAGAGTTGTGATATTTTTTGGATCTTGAACATTTTCATCATCGGTGCAATGGTTGGCATAAGGCATGAGCCATCTCCTTGTTTTTATATCATTTTGTTTTTACATTTAGATACACCTCATCACAAATATGATGACTTATGAAATACTTTAATGATTATACCCTTTGCAACAGTTTGTAGAATGTATGAACTAGTTTCCTTCCCTCTTCAACCCATTGAGGACGGTTTGATTTTGCTACAACACGCATTTCCCATAGATGCTTGCCCGAGTATACTAGGTACTCGTCCTCAACGGGTTAACGAATGCAGAGATGTTATCATTCATTAACCCTTTATGTGCCAGGGACTTTGGACAGTGTGTACAATGCTATGGGGTTTTCTGAACCAATCAGCACTCAAAGCACACAGAGGGTTTATAATGGCGAGCCATTTTAGCTTGGGCAATCCCGATATAATGGACAGCAATGTACACTGCTGGGTAGCATCTTTTTAACTGCACGGAGATTGCTGGGGGGAAAAGTGAGGCCTTGCAAAATACACCCCCAGTGTCCGGTACGATCCTGTGGCACGCTTTCCTGGAAATTGCAGGATCGAAGGAAGAGAGTGCATTCTGCTCATTAACTAAGAATTTGCATGTATGAGGATAAACATAGTCTTGCTACAAGCCTCATTAACTGAGCATCTATATGCGGGGGGGGGGGGGGGGGGGGGGGAGTCACGATGTAATGTGTCTGACTACATCTACAGGTTTTGTTTTATGGTGAGATAACTTTCTTATGCTTTATCTGTCTGCTTTCGGTCAAATCAGATTCAGACTTATTGCATTCATGAATTGAAGTGATTATTTCATCCAGATACCACCCTTTGCAAATAATGAAAATTTTCCTTTAAAAAGGGATGAATATGATAACAAAAAGAGAGAGAAAATATTCCACTTGATCTTCTATCTCCTTGTAGACCTCAGTATGGGGTACATGCTTGCACTAATTGAAAACATCAACATATGAAGTGTTTGTTCGCAAAAACCGATAAGTCCATTTTTGAAGATTTTGAAGTACGGTCACTGTCATATAGTACAAAATAATACCTTTTAAATGATATATTGGTCACTACATAAATTATAAAGGTACATTTTTGAAGTTATGGTCAAAAGAAGCAAAAATTTTCTTATTATTCTCTTTATTTTTCTTGACCTTTAATCGCAAATATCTCCATTTGGCAAATATGGACTTATCGGTTTTTGCAAACAAACTCTTCATATATTGCACCTGTTGCTTGAATTTTAAATGATTACTTTCATCAAATAACTCATACTCATCATGAAGATTCTCCATATCGGGGATGATTTTATGAAAAAAGAAACCCCAAAACATACTAGATTTGGTGTAACTGCCTTAACTGTGTCATTGCAGTATGACATTGCTGAAATCAAAGTTCTGATGTGTTGCTTGAATTTCAGTAATCATTTTCCAAATGATTACTCTTTGCACATTGTGAGGATTCTTCAAAGTGTGGATGAATTTGTGTGTGTGTGTGTGTGTGTGTGTGTGTGTGTGTGTGTGTATATATATAAAAGAAGAAGAAGAAGAATGAAAGCAAGATATTATTCCGAGGGGTTAGGTTCAGGTGTGAGTTTCTTCAATTTGTCTCCCTCTACAAATGAAATCTGTGTCACTGTCGACAACCAGGGTCAGCCTGGTGGTAGTGTCGCTACCCAGAAAGCAGTAGATGACAGGTTCGAGTCCCGCTGGTTCCTTTTTTCCGAAATGTTTGTTGATTTACAGATCTGCAGTTGCGATCTGAACAAATTTCACGTGTAGAGGGAGACACATTGAAAAAACTCACACCTGAAGAAGAAGAATATTGCGCTCAACTTGGTGTCTGCTCGTGAAGCTCTCGGAACATGACATCCGTGATACGCAACTCACAGCTGGTAGTCTTCAAGGAGATGTGACCTCACCGGCTATTAACTCGACCTGACGTCTTTGCGGTTGTGGATGCATCCTAAGAATCTGTTTCATGGTCACAGTACAACAACAACAGTATGGTAACAAACATAACAAGGAAAAAATGTTGGCTGAGAACCAGAAGGCTGTAATCACAATTTTGGGGCAAATTGAATGATTGGTATCACACTGTAGAGCTCAATCTCCTCTACATTATGGCATCACTTATAAATTATGTTTACTTTCAGTAACATGTTAAAAGTTTATTTTACCCGATATTTGGAACAATGCTTATAAATCTACCCACCTTTGATTAAACAAAAAGACTTTTGATTTCATGAAATTTGATTATTTCGTTTGTATTTACGCACAATTTTTAGAACGTGATAGCATCCTTTTGGTTCTCACCTGACAAAAAAGTGATCATCCGGCCACAGTGCAATGACATCAACCAACATAGCAAAAACAAAAACACACACAATAAAAAACAACAACAACAACAACCCAATAACAGACGAACAAACAACAACATTAATGACAAAATGATTATCCACGCTTTTGTCCTTCTTTCTGAATTCAACTATGGGGAGGCCACATGCAGGATGTGCAAGGAAGTAGTATGACAACAACAACAATAACAACAAGTCTTGGGCGTACGTCACCGTCTCGCCGTTGGGCGTCTGGGCAGTCTGAGCCCATATTTCATGTTTGTCTGATTTTTTGAGTGACGTCATCAGTTTATAGAGATTGTTGATGGGTGGGGGGAGGGAGGCTTAGGTACATGTATGTTAAAGGGATGCTACAGCATTGGTTGAGGTGAGGTTTCAGCTTTTAACTTTTTGCGAGATACTTTTTACATTTCATAAGAGATTCCTCTTTATCCGTCAAAAAAATCATCATCAAACAGCACTGGAACTGAAACTGCTGTACCATCCCTTAAAGGTCTTGGAAGGAGTGACTTCTACTACTAACATGAAAATCCACTGCGTGGTTGCAGTGCAGTTCCAGTGCCATGTTCAAGTTGTCTGTACTGGATACAGTTAAATCTAAGCAACAGTATGATGGAAAGTTCACTCAAAGAAATATGACATGAGATAAGATAATTGTAAAATTTTACAGTTTTTTTTTTTTTATTCCCCTCTTCTACAAAGTAGTGTGATAGTGGTTGCATTTGTGTATGAAATTGACATGGGGTGATGATGTTACCAACTCACAAATTTCCTGTTTGACTGTTTTGATAAGACTTCTGTATAAATTCTCTTCTCTTGGATGAAATGAAACAGAAATATAAAATGTACCAAGCTATTTAACTCTTTTTGTATCAGGGACTCTGAACAGTGTGTAGAAGACTGTGGGGTTTTCTCTCCCAATTGGTCCTCAGAGTGCATAAAAGGGTTAAAAGGGTTGTATAAATGGTGAATTACCAGACAATGATATCTTCTTTGGCATGTGTTGGACTTTTTCATTGAGTGCTAAAATGATGTCTCCCACACATCCATATGTCACATGGTCTCAGATCCTGCCCCGTGATTGGCTGACACCAACACAGTCGCCAGAATAATTACACACTTCTGTGAGGCTTGTATACATGTACCATCAGATTTACAGCGGGACGTCTTTTGTGGCAGGTGTTGACACAGTCCGACAAATGTTATTTCACGTAGGGTTCTCTTGAAACGAAAGTGCCGACCTCAGCTGTTAAGCAGGAACAAAGGGGAGGATGTTCCTCTTCTTTTCCGCCGACAAAAGTGAAAGAGAGACATTAGACTCGCCCGCTGTATGGACGTTATTAATGGACCAGCAATCGGTGCATTCATGCGTGAGCTGCGAGCATTTATGACTTCGATCGCAGTAGAAATTTCCCACACTCCTGTCATATGTTCTATACATTCGTGATTGTTTGAATCAATCAGGGAAATGTGCAGGCAAAAAAAAAAAGAATAGTACATATGAATTATATATGACATATTATGGGAATGCTGGTCGGGTGCCTTTGAATGTACCACAGATAAATGACGCTATAAAAATACTTTTCATCATTGTCATTCTTAGCTAAAGATCATTGAAGGCCAGATACACTGCTGAAAAAAAGTACAATGTAACCATTTAAAGTCAAATTAGAGATATAAGTCATGACAGTTGACAAAGGATCATAGGCCTATTTACTTGTTTTCACATCCTTTAATAGATGATATGAATCATTCATTTGCAAAAAAACTTGAAAAGATTATATTTTGTCTCATATGGACATATTATATTTCCAAAATATATTTGTTTCAGTAAAACAGCTGTTTCAGGGTATAAGTCACACTATCAAAAATTTTAAATTTCAGAACTTTTCTCCTTGGTGAAGATCAAGTCATTCTTTGTAAGACAAGCTCGCAAAATCCCTGTGGATTTTTGTGCGCTTTACCCTCTGAGTTTGTGTGGGGAATGTGTTAATTAGATTTAGAAAAGCACAAATCTATTCACTGATAACTTGGCGTAGCCACATCATAACCCCTTCTGTGCTACACTGTAAAAACATCGGTGTTAGATTTTAACACCGATCAAGCTTCAATAAAGGACCACACCCACAGGTGTAGAAAATGTATTGTCACGGTGTTAAAAAGTGTTCACCTGGCACTTCGTGGTGTTAATTTGACACTGTGGCTGGTGATATTTTTGACACTGCGCTAGAGTTAATTCAAATGTTAATTCAAATGTGTGTAAATCATCATACCATATGATATATAACCTTAGACATATCAGGAAATATTTTGATGAGAACAGTATGAAAATGATTGTCCAAGCATGTATTGTTAGTAAATTGGATTATTGTAATGGGTTATTATATGGACTCCCTGATTCTCAAGTTGGGCGCCTGCAGCGAGTCCAAAACTCCTGTGCAAGGCTTATTTGTAACAAACCTAGGTTTTCAAGGATTACTCCTCTTCTGAAAGATTTACACTGGCTTCCGATTCGTAAACGAATATTGTTTAAGATTTTGTTGATTGTGTATAAGTCACTTATCGGTCAAGCCCCCAGTTACATATCCGAATTATTAGTGTTTAAATCTCATCGACATACTCATAATTTGCGCAGTTCTAAGGACACTCTTCTTTTACAGATTCCAACGTGTAAAACAAAAGTAACATTGGGAGACAGAGCATTTGCCTGTGCAGCTCCCAAACTCTGGAATGATCTACCACTAGAAGTCCGGAAATCCCCAACAGTAGCAGTCTTTTAATCACGACTCAAAACACATCTCTTCTTTTAACTGTTCATTATTATCAAGCACATCAGAAGCTTTTGCAGCGCAGAAGAATATATGTCTATAGGTTTTGCGCTTTATAAATTGATATTATTATTATTATTATATATTAATGACACCGCATGGTGTTGATTTGATATTGGTGGTGTTAATTTCAATGGTATAACACCCGTCCAGCTTCAATAGGAGACCACACCAACTGGTGCTACTGTGGTGTAAATGTGTTTACACTTTTTTTCAAAAATCAAATACTTTATCGGAAAATTCTTCATCGTCTTGTTCAGAATTAACAAGAAATTCAGTCCCTAAGAAACTACTAGTATAAAAAAAAAAACAATTTTATATTTTGAAATGACAACCGGAGGTGTTAATCTAACACCATGAATGAGCACCGGAAATCTAACACCAGCTCGGTGTTTCATATTTAACACCGGACTTTTTGCAGTGTAGGCTCATCTGACAGTGTTATGGGTTTTTCTGTGCCACTCATCACTCAAAGCACACAATGGTTTGGTGGATTTCTAGCATCATGCTTATGAATAACAATGGGACACATTGGCCCGAATTCACGAAGGTGGTACAATTTGAACTATGGTTTAAATCATGGACAATATGTATGGAGCGCCAAGTGTCGCATGGCCTATTTCGTTACGAAATCAGTAATTTCGTCGTCGACGAAATGACAACATTTTGTCGACGAAATGATCTTTTCGTCAATGGAATGAACATTTCGTCAACGAAATGGTCATGTCATCAACGAAATGACTGATTTCATTACGAAATAGGCCATGCAACACTTGGCGCTCCATACAAATTGTCCATGATTTAAACCATGGTTTCAATTGTACCACCTTCATGAATTCGGGCCATTGCGAGCATGTCCATTTGCACTCAGAACAAGGCATTAACATATGTCTCATTTGCTATTTAGAGGCTTACATATTAACCCTTTGTGGGCTTAGAGTTTCAATTGGTGCAGATATCCCCATAGCATTGTACACACTGTCCAAAGTCCCTGGTACAGAAAGGCTTAAAGGCAAAACAGAGAACCTATCACAGCAGCTCAGTGATATGCAAGAGGCTAAGCCTTTGGCTTCCACTAGCCTGTCATTGCATGGGCATTGCTTCCCTATGGGTTAAATTTTTTTCTCTCCTTTTTTTTTTCATTTTCAGCTACCATACTTTATTTGAAAGGGAAGTCAAGAGGTATTTTGATGAATAAATAATATGGCATCAAGTCCGTTGCCGCGGGAAATTGGAGGAGAATATTCAGTACATTCTATCACTGTGAAGCCAAATAGGAATAGGCCTCCTTCTCATATATTACAATAGTCTCATTTTCCAGACTGGTTTAGAGCTCTGTTCGTACCATCATGTGCGTCTGATGATTATACGCACTATGCATGCGTGGAGTTGAATGTTGCCGCATTTCCTGCCTGTGCACTTGAATTGATGTTGCGCGGCAACGCAATTCAAGAGTCTCACACTGCTTGATTCTGTCACATACACGTAGGCACACACATACACACTTGCACCGATGCACACAGCTAGCTAAACATGTGTTACAACCCCCACATGCATCTTACTTACAATATAACAGCAAATTGGGGGCAAATACAACTCTCTCTGTGTGCATATTATATGTGTTTCTGTGCAGCAAAAGGGGCTCCCATGTGCCTCATTGATCAACGTACGGTAATACACGGCAGGGGAGGCTTGCAAATTGCTCAAGATTTAACCAAGGATCTCTACTTAGCCAAGCGCAGTCCCTTTTTCCGCATATTATAAGCTGCCATTGCACGCGCCCAAAGGCAAAATGCATACCGGTACAACGGAACTGTATAAGCGCATAAGCCCCCGTTGTTGTTGAGACATATGTAGATGTATCATGCTGTCTAAGCATTCGGGTAGTATGGTGAATGTTGGGAAATTTGCATTGAGCATGATATTGGCATTGCAGAAATGATATAGTGAAAGGGAGAAACCATTTATCCCTTTCTGTACCAGGGACTTTGGACAGTGTGTACAATTCTATGGGGCTTTCTGTGCCATGCAGTACTCAAAGCATACAAAGGGTTAATTGTTACATTGAAGGGAATGTAGTGTATTCCTTGACTACGTTGAGTCTGATTTGAAGTGTGAATTTGTGCAAGAAGAGTCAGTAAAAGTTGTTTTATTGAATTTAGGCAAAAAAGAAATGGAGAGTTTTTATCAAGTTTTTCCCTGAGTTGTGATTCTAGTTTTGTTCACCTGTGCATATTAAATGCACTGACTGTAATCTCAATGCCCTAAAACTTTGATGTACATAATGTAGGTTTGTATATACATGAAATTATCATTTTTGACAACAATACAATGACTAAAGCTACTGCTTCTTTACGGCCATCAAGATAAAATGCTATGGTTCTAGAAAAACAGTATTAATTTATGGTATGAATGATATGACTGATATGATTATATTGTCACAACATTGCCACAACTAACTTTTAATATTTCTTTTGCAGGATGGTGGAATAACAGATAGATATGATATTTAGTTGAAGTTATCATGATTTAACATACATTCAATGAACAAGTTTCATGATGTTTGTTTATATAATACTTATTTCATCATAAGCTTCCCACTTTCTATTCATTGTTCATGGTAACCAATGATTATAACTCTTTTTAATTGTGAATACACTGCATGTCACCCCTGCCCAGTTTACAAAATTGAGCTGGGTTTACACAGGGCATAACAAGATGCCAGAGGATTACATATCCCATGTGAACAGGGGCGGGTGTAACATTTTGCAATGTAATCACCACCAGTGTGCCGTGAACAAGCCATCGTTCATCCTGACAGTGCATTCATCACTATGAATTTTGCATGGCGCTCCATGTCCTGGAGAACTGCTCAGAGGGCATAGAAGATGGGCAGGCGCATTCCCCGGCGCTGGCGCTCTGCTCGGGCCGGATGTGCGGGTAGGTGCAGTTCGCGACTTCTCGCGGAGAGAGCGCTCTGTTCAATGAGTAATGATTCGAGATAACCATTCATTGAACTGTTCGAGTCATGTACGATGACCTCTATTTGTTTTCATTATGGTGCAGAAAACAGGACAACCTTAAAGTGGAAGTTGATCCTACACTTGTGACCCAACAAAGATTTGATCTTGTTTGATGGGATTAAACGACAGGATTGCTAGTTTATCTCACGGATTACTAGTTTTGTGTGCCATGCATTACTACATGTAGTTACATGTCATGGACTACTAGCCACACCTGTATATCTCATGGATTACTGGTGATATTTTATGGGTTACTAGTTACATCTCAGATTACGAGTTATATCTCATAGATTACTCATTATATCTCATGATGTACTTGTTATCTCTCATAGATTACTAGGTATATCTCATGGGTTACTAGTTATATCTCATAGATTACTAGTTAATATCTCATGGATTACTAGTTAATATCTCATGGATTACTAGTTATATCTCATGGATTACTAGTTATCTCATGGGCAAATAACTGCATACCAGTGATACCATTGTCATAGTGGAAAGGCGTAAAATTGTGCTTGACTTTTATATGAAATGACTTTTGGACATTAACACTTGTAACACTTCATGAGGAATGCACCCCAAACATGTATTCGGATTCTTCGAATGCAGAAATATTAGTAGAACTGAGTCTGTGAAGTTTGAGGAAAAATTGGACCATCCATTCAAATGTTACGATTTGTTAGAACATTTTGGCTAAATTCATGTGCCATCATTAGTGGCTGAGAAGTGTACAACATTGTGAAAATGAAAATATGTAGAATTCTGGTGACTTTTCTTTATTAAAGTAGATTTTGCTCCCAATCTTTTGTAATTTTTTTACCCAGGATGGGATTTTAAAGTTATTTTAAAGTTTATTTTAAAGTGCCATCTTTGCATTCCATAACAGCAGCATGTTCTGATTTGGTGCTAGAGATTTATATTGTTACCCCTCTATACCCTTGATTCTCACCCCCCCCCCCCAAACAAATAGCGAGAAAAGCCATGCATATTGGGCCAAACTTAAAAGCACATGTATCGGGGTACGTAGCCAGTCATGACTTCCAATCTGTAACAGTAGAACAAGCCCCTCTTGCGTCATTACTGACCCGATAGGTCCCACTGTTTATTGAGCTATTAATATCCGGACCTACCTGGGGTGCACTGATGTGTGTGTGACGGGCCGAAATGGGGGGACCGCTCAAGGTGTGCGGTGATTGGTCAGTGGTCAATCCGAACAGATGGTCAGGGCAACACCACAAATTGACTTGTATTGATCGAATGGTGAAGAGTGAGAGAGAGAGAGAGAGAGAGAGAGAGAGAGAGGGAGAGATGGAGTATAATTATATATACTGCATAGACAGATATAGTGCTGATTGATAGATAGTGAGATATGCAAAGAGATTGAGAGAAAGAAGCCAGAGGAACAGATAGATACAGTGTGATAAGATATATAGTTAGATGAGCCAATATATTCAGAAAAAGAAAGCAGAAAGAAAGGTTGGATGACATGTTGGTAGATAGACAGATTGATAATCAAATAGAAAGATAGGAAGAAGGGATATCTATATACATTATGTGTGTGCAGCATATTTCCGTAGATATATGTTCAGACAGAAAAATGGAGAAGAAATATATAGATGCAATTCTAGATGGATAGATTAGCAGATATTTTGCATGTAAGCAATTTGAATTTGAAATTTGAAATTCAATTTGAGATAGAGAGGTAGAAAAAAATAGATAAATAAATGTGATTGAGATCTATAGATGAGCAAGATTTAGACGTAGGATACGATTTAGATTGACAAATAACCAGATGTATGTCAGAGGGACAGAAGATAAGGAATTTGACAGATTATCTACAAAGTAGATTCATAAGCAATCATATAGGCAGAGGAAAACAAAGAAAAGAAAGAAAGAATTAACTGGACTAGTATGTACCAAGTGAATATATACTTTTTAAATGAGTGGATGAATGGAATTGCAAGAAAGAAAGGTGTATTTGGATATGCATTTTCATTGTATGTAGACAGACTATTAGGCAGGTAGAAATATTATCCAGAGAGAGAGAGAGAGAGAGAGGGAGGGAGGGATGGAAAGAGATGGATAGATAGATAGGAAAAAAGGGAGTAGAAAAAGATATAGACGGATATATGTGGGAGTAGAAAGAGATAGTGTGAGAGAGAGAGACATGTATAGAGACAGGGGGTAGAAAGAGATAGGGAGGCATATATAGAGACAGGGGGTAGAAAGAGATAGAGAGGGAGAGAGAGATAGAGGAGTGGAAAGAGATGGATAGATAGATAGGAAGAGAGTGGGTAGAAAGAGATAGGGAGAGGGGTAGAAAGAGATAGGGAGAGGGAGTAGAAAGAGATAGACAGATATATGTGGGAGTAGAAAGAGATAGTGTAAGAGAGAGACATATATAGAGACAGGGGGTAGAAAGAGATAGGGAGGCATATATAGAGACAGGGGGTAGAAAGAGATAGAGAGGGAGAGAGAGAGAGATACAAGTATAGAAAGGGTGAATGATAAGTAGTATTGTGTGTCAAGGGATATATGACTCATGTCAACCAAGTGGAAATAGGAATCATTGAAGAGCTCTCCAAGTAACCACTGGTCTCTCTCTTGACATAACATCATCGTGGCAACTTGGAGCTCGTCCAGTCAGCAAGACTCGAGACTCGCAGAGGATGCTGTGTGAGACGTCACCTTCAATACACAAAAATAAGCCCAGGTTCTAACGGCAATGAATGAATGAATGGAGAGCTCAGTGTAACAGTCGAAGATGCACAGGATTCAAGCCCCTGCCCACAAAACAGCAGATTTCTCTCAACTGTCCAATTACTGAAGTACATCTTCTATATTTTTTGTTGTTGTTGTTGTGATTCTCTCATGATTTAGAAAGTGATCGTTTCATTAGCAGCTTCTGGCAAAATGATCAACAGTCCATGCCTGTCAAATCAAAGCCATATGAATGATTTAAGAAAATGGCTGTCTGATCAGCTGTATTCATGTGTGTGAAAAAGAAATCATAGAATTGAGATACGATAGATATTTTCGAACCGAACTTCCATACCATTCTGTACAACTTTACCTGATATTATCATTGCATTACCACAAGAGTAATTAAGTTATCTTTGTGTATTCAGTTTTACTCTGCCAAATAGATAGCCACTTGATATGCCCCCAGAGAAGTGAGTTTCAGATCAAGCTTTTGTCCTGTGGCTGCATTGTGAATACAGAGGAATGGGACGGTATGATCTTTGCTAGATATTAAAAGGGGCAGTTGATTATGCTCATATAATACCGCTCTTCTTTTACTCCTAAACACCCCCTCCCCCTTACCCACCCAACCCCCCTTCCCTCCATCCCCACCCCCATCCCCCATTGCCTCATTAACACCCTAGTACCTCCTTCCCCCCCCCCCCCCACACACACAGGGACGGCAATTATCCCAAAGTCCTTTTGTTGCACATTACCCGGACTCTAATCCAGTATCGATGGATTTGTGAGAAGTGTGTTAGAATGCCTCAATTGGCCATTAGCAAGGATTGCCGCAGTCCACCGGCCAGCCTCTTTAATGGCAATCGTTGCGGGGGGGGGGGGGGGGGGGGAGGGTGAGGGGAGACAAATATCATATAATAAGTACACATCTTCAGTAGACAGGGAGGAACTAATGAGCTCTCGAGAGAGATAATGGCAAGTCGTGTTTGCTTAACAAGTGGTGTGCGGAAAATTGATACGTATGAAATTCCTGCCGTCATGACTAGTTGTTGACCCATGTGTGACCTTCTCTCGAATCACATGGTTGGTTAGTCGGGTAATTTAGCTGTCTCTATTTGCACTTGTAAGCATGGGTCTCGACCACACTCAAATTTTTGAAGTGCGCGGAGAGAAGGTAATCGGGGAAATTGATAACGCCAACATCGTGCCACAAAGCCTAAAGATCAATGTCGACCAATGCAGGGAAGAATTAGTGTCTGCATTGCTATTTTTAATTACCTTCCTTTTTGAGCATTCTATCAGGCTTTTTACATCAAATTAAACATTTCATTCAAACAATGCACAATACCAATCTCTACAAAGATTCAATGTCACTTTCTGTATCTGTAAGAGAAGCACCACTACTACTTATACTGCACTAGTACAGCCTTGAATACCTATGATATTATACTACTGCTACTTCTACTACTACTACTACTACTATTACTACTACTACTACTACTACTACTACTACTACTACTACTACTACTACTACTACTACTACTACTACTACTACTACTACTACTACTACTACTGCTGCTGCTGCTACTACTACTACTACTACTTACACTGCTTATATAGCACTAACACTACTTGAAACAGTGTTACTACTTATACATCTACTACTTATACTTATTTTATAATGCAACTACTGGTACTGCTTAGAATACTTATAATATTATACTTTTATACCACTATTGGCACTACTCATACTTCTTTAATATACGACTAGAGAGTACTACTCATACTGCTTAAACTACAAATACTACTATTACTTCTAATAATCCTTGTGCTACCTACATGTAAACTAGTGTTAGCACAACTACTTTTTCAAGCTTTATTGTGACTTCCTGCACTACTTCTGTTAATTCTGCCTATACTCCCGCTGCTGAGGCCCACTGGTCGCTTCCAGAAGTTGTTGGTTTGTTTACCCTGTTTACTCGTGGCACAATTTCTGGCCCATTTTTGACAGAAGGCCAAGATGCTACCAAGTGAGTAGACGGATACCTCGTCCAGACAGATGAGGGATTGACCGGTGGCCTAATTCTTCTGTCGGTCAGGACAAGGGCAGCGGATTCTCAGCTGCCCTGCCTGTAGAGTGATGACGAGGAATCCCTGTCGGGGAATTCTTCTTTGTCTGCTGCCAACAGATGGGAACTTGGACTGTTGTTGGAGAGATCTCCATTTTTATCATCGTGTGCACCATCTTATATGCAGGCAGCTTTTGTGTTTTTGGTTACTGTAGAATATCAACAAGTCTTAATCTGGGAAAATATTGTCGCTCTGATGTTACTTGTCATGAAGCCCTGCGGGGAGTGACTGTGATCGTGTCCTAAATGGAATGTCATTGGTTTAGGGCCTGCTGTTCGTGAAAAAGCCTACTCAAATAGAAGTATGTGGGACTGAGAGGCTATTGGAGGAAACCTACAGGGATATAAGTCTGTGGGACCAGTGGAAAGAGAATTCTACATGTACCATCACAAATCTGCAGTCTCTCTATGATTCTGCAAGAGGCTCCATGAAATATTAGATAATATCTTACGATCCTGGCCAAGGAATAATATAAATTACCACTTGATGTGGGAAATATTTTCTTCTATTCAGGTGCATGTAATCTCCCTTCATGAAATATACAAAAATACCTCCCCTGCTGGCTTAATGGAGCCTCCCCGATTTTGATGTGTATGTTGATGGGCCTGATAGTATCACTATATGTCTGTCTGCAGGAATATAAATATATATATATATATATATATATTTTTTTTTTTTTTCAGGAACAAGTGTTTTTAAACTAAACTGATGTGACAGGGATAGTATGTACAGATGGAAAAGGAGAAGAGATGACAGAAATTGTGACAGAGTTTAGAGACAGGAAGGAAAGAGGAAAAGGAATTGCATGGAAAATGAAGTAAAAAAAAAAGGGTATAAAAGAAAAGAGGGGATAAAACAGAGACTGAAACCAAGAAGTGTCTGAAGCAAATGAACTGTCAGTGTCTGGAACGTGTCTTTACCTTGCAGCTAGTGCGCTTGATAGCCACAACTCGGAGGGGCAGCCTCCACGAATGATTACCATGCACTGCTTGCTATAGGCCCGGGAGGCCCGAAATGAGACGGCAATTGGCACATGTGTTGTTTACATCGAGGACGATCCTTATTAAATAGCAGTGTGGAGGATGGAGGGGGAAAAAAAAAAAAGTTCAGGCGAAGTCGGATCACGCCGCTCAGGACTCGATCACATGGAAAGTCACCATCTGGGCTGGAGGGGGCGAAAAAGACGTGATTTTTCATCATTTTTTTTTTCTGTGACGTATATCATTAATGGGGTATAGGATTGAGAGCCGGTGTGAGCCGCATAGAGAATCAAGTGGCGCGGTTTGCCGGGGGTATCCTCGGGTCAATCTGTGGTATGCCGACACGGCTTTAAGTATCGACTCAAAAATAGCTTTATTGCCCCCAACGTCAGCTCTCCTCCGTGGAGGCGGTCATTAACTCCGCAGATTGCTCGGAGATTTAGCAGCTCTGCAGACGGGAACCGACTTTATGAAAACAAAATTGATGCCGGTAATCATGGTTAAATACAAAGCTTGTTTACAGCGCAATACAGTAGGGCTATTGTAATCTTGATAAAAAGCCACCAATAGGAAGATAGTATGAAATAAAAGAGTGACTTAAGTGTAGCATTAGCTACCATTAGTGTGGCTATTAGATCAAAATGTTGAACATGGTGAAAGACTTAAGAAAGACAAAAAAAAAACCAACCTTTCTATAAGTATTAAGTCATGTCTTTGTGTATATGGCTATGTTTTATTTTTCTCACTATACATCTTCATTTGCCTCAAACTATTTTTGTTTCTCTTTCTGTTCACGAGCAAGTATGTCTGCAAGGAAATATGCAATGAAATATGCATGTTTAATAGCCTGCTAAAGCTGCATTTCTGATTCTCGAAATCATTTGCGGGGGGGGGGGGGGGGGGATTACCCACTGATCCCCATCCCTACTGTGTATGGTCTGCTCACATGCAGGCTTTATAATATGAAGAGTTTTATCGCAACTCCATTCTTGTTAAGTTAGACGTTTGTGATTAAAGCTGCTAAAAAACAGAGAACGTAATGAGGAAAAAAAAAAGATATTTTTAATCATGACTTCTAGAAGATTCCTTGTTATCTTACAAATGAGGTATCAGCAGAAAAGTTTCATTTGCTCTGTCTGATGATGGGCATACTTTAAAATGTTTAAAAATGGTGCTTAGCCATTTTCCAAAAAAACTCTTTTATATATGAATGAGTTTTCTCAGTGTCCAATGTTTTGCAGGTGTCTCCCTGAAACTGTCACTGAATTCCCAAGTCACGACAAAAGAGATTATAAGTGATGCTTCCCTAACGGCAGAATTATTTTTGCTTGTTGAGATGGCGTGTAGCAATGCACCCAAGTTTCTCCCTGTCACCTTCTCGGAACCTTCCGTACTACGATGTGTGAGGGCATGCTGCTGTCCCACATATATTCATTTTAGGTGGGAGATATATATATATATATATATAAGATAGATGGAGAGAGATGTGTGTGTGTGTGTGTGTGTGTGTGTGTGTGTGTGTGTGTGTGTGTGAGAGTGTGAGTGCATGTGTGTATTGGAATGTGTGTTGTTTGATCATGTGTATATGTTTGCAGTGCCATTTAGTCTGTGGTTCTCAATTTACTTCATTCTGCCATTCAAAGGACCCTGGGTAACAGAATAAAGAGGAGATAGGTAGAGAAAGAAAAAAAAAAGAAAAAAAATGAGAGAGAGAGAAAGAGAGAGAATAAAAGAGAGAGGAAAAGGAGAGAGAGGGTGAGAGAAGAAAAAGTTATAAAAAACCTGAGTAGAGTAAGAAATTGGTTTTCTCCAGCTAGTATAGCTCCCAGGCAGTGTAGTTAAGAGTATGCAAACACGTGGAGAGTGGTCACATTTTCTGGGCCATTAATTTGATGTACGGCAGACCCAGACTTTTTGTTTGGTCTGCCCGCCTGGGTATTCAGTAAGCCAACATTGGGCAACCCTTTCAGATGGCAAAAATTATTTCTCTCGTATCATTATCCCAGGTTAACCCGTTTCTGAAACACATTTTGGTTCAGCATCGTGCTTCGCATCATGGCAGTATTGAGACACTGAAACAGCCTCCCTGCATTAAGTATACTGCCAGCTATCACTTTGGTACAACAGGTGTATTGGAAACTCCATGGCTTGTCACTGACGTCAATCAATCATGTCTAGCTCCCAGTATACATGCATGTAAGATTGCATACATAATTCACATGCATATAGGCCCTATATAGTACCAAAGTGTGACGTCATAGCCATTCATCGCCATGGAAACTGATTCTAAAACAACCTCACCTGGCCTGAATATCTGTGAACACTATTGTTTCTAACCATGCTCGCACCTGGTTCCAACCCAATATGACAAAAGACTGTGACCCCATGACTTTATTACCCTATAGTACATTTGGGAAAGTGTGCAGATTGTGGGTGGAAGTGGATTAAAAATTGGAGCTAAACAGGTTCACCAACAAACTCATTTGCCAGTCTGAAAGGGCCTCTAGAGATATCACTAGGGCGGGGTGAGACAACTCATCAGCTTCCTCTCTGCATTTCTCTCTCTTCTCCCATGCAAACACCAGTCCCAAGCAAACTGTCAGTGTAGTGAAAGCAGCCAAGTTTTGGACACCCATTCACATGTATATTTTAAACCATCCCAGCTATTTAACATGTGATGTTTCACAATGCATCTTTCATGGTGTCATTTTGATTTGATTTAGAAAAAAAAAAAAAAAACAGTAGCCTTGGAGTGATGATGCACTGCTCCTTGGGATCCATTGTTACACCTCTGTAGAGGGGAGCGTAGTGGGTTCAGGAGCAGACAGCTCTTAGATGCAAGTGCTATCCTGGGATTTGAAACCTGGCCTTCTTACTTAGAGCACCATATGCAATCCACATGGTCTCAAGACTTACAACCCAACACATCCACTATAGATGCCATCACTTTGCATCTTTAGGGATGCTGGAACACCCCTTCCCTCCCTCCCCCCCCCCCATTTCTTTCACATGTGAACTGGTCATTCACGCCACTCAAATAGCAGGTTGTTTGGCATTGAAGTCAAGTTGGTGTGAAGAGGTCTCAAAGTTTACACTGAGATGTTCTTATTAGCTTGTCACTCAGTCAGAAAATGCCATACTGGTCATGCTATGTTTCTTGCCTTACTATGGTTGTTATCAACCTTTCTGAAAGGTTGATTCTGTAAAAGTCATGTTTGCATATAAAGGATAAAAACAGATTACAAGGAATTGTTACAATCTTTGCGTCAGTATTTCATTAGTCTTTACTGGAGACCACCTGTATAACATGTCATGTCAAGCTCCTCCTTTAATATTATGATTTTATGGTTTTTCGGTGTGTAAGGAGACTTTACTCAGAGACTATCAAAATACTTGCCTCAAGCAGTTTCATATTCCGGTATTAGTGGATTTTCCACATAAACCTGGATTTGCTATTCATATTGTGTATTCATCTTACTGACTCCCCCCCCCCCCCTCCCCCCCCCCTTGGAATACTAAGTGCTTGTATCCATGTATAATGCATGCGTATATGATGTACTAGTATTATACATGTGGGTATAAGGATATATGGCATATGGTTATGCAACACTGCACACTGGCACTGGTTGGACAGTCCCTGACTAGTAAAAATTACTATCGGACCAGTAACTTTTAAGGAATGGACCAGTAAAAAATGGAAAAACTGGGTACCTACTGGTCAGACGGACAGGTCATACCAGTGGAAGAAATGGGTTAGTATGCAGCCCTGGGTTATGAAAGATAAATATGGCATCCATTTATTCATTATACAGTTAGATGTATAATTTAGGCCTTTACACTTGAACATGCTAGGAGGTGACAGCAATTCTGCTTTACTCATCCCCCTTTTCTCCATCTCATATTGGTGACCATCGTGACCGATGTTGTGCGGAGTCCCGAGCACAAATTAACGCTTTGTATCGACGACACGTCGAGCCGGATGCCGACCTTCCTGTTTGCTACAGAGGGAGCCTCAATCAAATCGTTTACGAGAGTCGTTATTTTTCGCAGATGTGAAGCAGATCGATGCTCGGGTAACGCGGGGGGCTTCGCCAAAGCACGAAGCGCCGACAGCAGCGGGCAGATATTACTTTTATCTCTTTCTAGATCCTTTCACCGCTCTGAAGCCGTAATGATGGAAGTGTTACATCACACGTGCTGGCAGATCGACAGATGTTTTACCTAGCAACGCCTTAGAAACTGACTTGTCCGTCACCTGCCCGCTACATTAAACCTCTGTCATAAATCTGTCCGATATTTTGATGATTGTCGAGGGAAATGACATCCAGAAGGACCCATCCTCAGTGAGTTGAATCGAGGGCTTGGTGACTTAAAGGGGAAGTTCACTTCACTTTCAAGTTGTTTGTGTGTTTGTTTTTTTTATATTTCTATTACAAAAAAGGAATGTCCTCTTTTGATATATATATAACATAAAAGGAATCAATGGAATTTTGAAGTTTTACATTTTTCAAAACTATGATATTGGTTAATAAAATTATCTGTTTGAATTATCATTTGTTGAAGCAGAGGCTCGGTGAGTTAAAGGGGAACTCCATCTTCATGTTCAACTTTTTTTATACAAAAAGAATACAGTCAAACGTGCAGACAAAGGTGAACATTTTCTGTTTTTTTGTAGACATCTTGAAAGAAAGTTGTATAGAAGTTTTGCATGTTTCAGAAAATGTGATATTTGTCAAATTAATCTGTTTGAATAAGATCTGGCAAGGATATCCCCCACCTCAAAGCCCTCCCATTAGCTTGCTTGTAACAGGTTATATATTGCAGAGGTTTATTTGTCTTGGTCAATAATTTAGCAACTATGGCTTTTCCTGAAACAAGCATGTGTCGTCTGTCTTCATGCACTGCAAAGCAATGCCTGTACCTATGGAAACATGCAATGGATCAGTGTAGAGATCTGCTAGTGTTGCCAATTTGGTAATTCCTTGCCTTTAGTGATTAAACCGGGTATCAAGCTGATGAATTAAAAGAATTCAGTGATGGATTTCAGGAGACACTTACGACACATGTTCTGCATCCATTCAATTTGAATAAATGAAGAAATTAAAAGATATTTGAATATGTTTTTGTCAGTGCATATTAGTCAGTAACCATTTGCTCTAGGGTAAAGCTTGTCAGATGAATTCATAGTTCCGACATGTACATAATACAGCGATATGAATTGACAGCAAGATGTGATGATTTATTGTTGTCGAAACCCATTTTAAATACCGGGCTTTAGTGTCAAATGAATCATGGCTGACACAGAAGCACCTTCGTCCCAGCATTATTCTGTCTATTCTATTTTAGTCGGTTGTATCCATATCCGAGACCTACTCACAGAGTTCTTTGGTTTAATCTGTTAGTCTGCTAGTGGCGTCGAGACATAATCCTTTGTGAATTTGTTCTGTCCTTTGTTTTTTGTTTGCTGTTTCTGCCTTTCATGTGGGAAGTGGCTGGAATGAATTGAAATTGAAAATGTGCGAGTGTTTAGTCATTGGAAGGGTTTAATTAGGGAATCGAACGACCTCCATCGATCTCCCCCGGGCCGATCAATGTAAGTGGGTGAGGCATTAGCCGCTCCGATGGGAATCATCTTTCTTGCTATCCCCTCGTTTTTGTTGACGGACGGTGAAAGGCTATTGGTCTGCCAGAAGTAATGGGGACGACCTTCGACAATGACAGTTAGCAGTGGAGATCCCTGTAATAGCCCCTTTTATATTTTACCCCCCTTGGGAATGGTTTCTCAGAATTTCATAGCTGTGTTAGAATCCTACATGATAATGTTTCATCAGGATATGATAGGGTCAACCACTGAGATATATCTTATGTCAATTTTGCTTCGTCTCTCAAGTTAGAGTTAAAAAACACCATCTAATGAATATGTTTATCATATTCAATATGTTAGGAGAGTCCAAGGAAAATGTTTGAACTCAAGAGGGCGCTACAGCATGAATATTTTTGTCCTTGTGAACAGGAACATAGCTATGTGGTAGTATGATAGCATGGTACAACAGAATAGGAATTTTATTGAACTTCACTAATTAGCCTTTACTCTTAAAGAGAACAATCGCTTTACCCATTGAATACCAGTGAGTACAGTCAAATATGGGCTATCCAGCTGTCTTCCCAGATGGAAAAGTGAAACAAATTAACAAACAAACAAACAAATAACTCATCAACATCTATGTGTACTTCAAGAAAGTGTAGTAACTGTAGTCTTCAATCTTGCATAGTGCAGGAGTAATTCACTAAGACATAACACATGTAATGCCTTATAAGGGACGCGGTAGGATGGTTGACAGGTGTGTGGGCGTGTCTCTTGGGAATTCATTTGCATTTGTGTATTGCCTGTGATGTGAGCCTGAGAAATGCCTTAACTCGGTAATGGTTTGATTCAACTCCCAGATATGATCAAGTACACATATGTAAAAACACATACAGCCAAATACTGTAAAAATATAAAGTAAAACAAAACAAAATCTGACATGATTAATTCATTAGCTATTGTCTATTAAGCTGAATTCTAGTTGTTTGTATTTTCAGTGTTTGAATTCACCAGTGATACAACAGATATTTGTGGAAGTGATGAAACAAACATGTTGGTATTACATTGTGATTAATACATGCAAATATCCCCTTTCCAGACTCTTTAACAGTCTGTGCTGTGGGCACATCAGTGTGAGTCCTAAGTGAACACGTCAGTTGTTGCATGTTTGACAGCATGTTAATTGTATTAGTGACATACTAGTAGTCAGCTCGATAAGATGAATTCGGCTTCCATTGTAATGCCACATCATGTATTCTCTGCCTTTCATTTTCTCTCTCTCTCGCTTTTTCTTTTTGAGGCCACCATACAGGGCTGGATGACAGCCGCTCAATAGATAGATAGATCAATGGAGCTATCGAATCCTGATGGCTCCATTTATTTGAACCGTGATGAATTGTCTATCATCAGACAGACCTTGTAAAAAAAAAAAAGGTGTAGAGTCTGACGCAGGGCAATTTGTTTCGGGTTCCTTGTCATACCTTACCATATCATTGTCTTTCCTTCTCATTAAACCATTGAGGACGAGTCCTGAGTATGCTTAGGCAGGTGTCTATGGAAAATGCATGTTGTACCGAAATCAGTCCGTCCTCAACGGGTTAAAGGGATCGTACAGTTTTGGTTGAGACCTAATTTCAGGTTTCTAACATCTTTTGGTGAGATAATGAGAAACCTCTTATGAAATATGAAAGAGCATGTAATTCTGTGAGGAATTCAACGTTTATTTGATGAAATTAGTTTTGAAATGGCTGAGAGAACCAAAAAAGAGCGATTCTAAGAAGGTGTGGGACCCACACTTTATCACGACTGCTTTGTTTTACTTTGTTTTTGGATGTTTCAGTCATTCCAAACCCGATTTCAATCAAGTAAACTTTGAATTCCTCTTAAAATGGTATGCTCTGTACTATATATCATAAGTGTTTTCTTGGTATCTCACAAAAAGTTAAAAGCCCAATTCTCATCTCCACCAATACTGTACCATCCCTTTAAGTTTAACCCTTTCTGTGATGGGGACTTTGGGCAGTGTGTACAACACAAAGAGGTTTTCTTTGTTGCAAGAAACACTCAAAAGCAGCCAAAGGGCTAAGGAAAAAATATGCTTTGGAGGTGCATTTAGCTTCTTCCATATAATGTTATTAAAAATAATGATGCTTAGTGTCTGAATGACTAGCACAGAGCACTTCTTCTCACTACCATACATTGCAACTACAGTTCGACATCGATTATCTGGCCATGTCGGGACCGGTGCTCATCCGGATAAGCGAATTGGCCAGATATGGGAGACACAATGTTAATGTATATAGCTGCCATCCAAGCTGCCGTCCCAGTGCACTGGCAGCTAGGCAGGTAGCGTACCCCGCAACGGTGGTGTAATCTATGCTAGCCTGCGCAAAATTGTAGTCCCTTTTTCACAAAAGTAATGTATATCTTTATGTGAAAATCACACATGTTTTACCTCATGAGATATTGAGAAACCTATCATGCACATCTTATGAAATTAGTGAAATAGATCCACGAAAGTCACTGTTTTTTCTAAATTTTTGGATGAAAAAAAAAAGTCCTTCACTGCGTTAACGCGTCCGGATAATAGAGATTTCCGGATAAAAGGAGGCCGGATAATCGAGGTCGAACTGTATAATCCATTGAAGACTAATTCCAAGAATACTCAGGCAGGTGTCTATGGGAAATGTGCATTAGAGCAAAATCAGCTCTACCTCAACAGGGTTATGACAACTTTAACAGCCTGAAATTGAATAAAAAATCACTCATATCATTTCCTGTCATTATTCCATTAGATTGAAAGTGAATGTCTATGGAAGTGTGTATGAGATGAACAGAAAGATATTATGAAGTGTGTATGAGATGAAGAGAAAGATATTATGAACCATGATTATGGTAGAAAATGGAGCGAGGAAACTTAAAGATTGATGAGAGAGATATAGAGTTTAAGAGACAGATAGATGTAAGAGAAAGATAAAGTAAAGGAATAGTGGAGGGATAGAGAGAGAGATAGAGTGAAAGAAGAACAGAAAGAGAGAAGGGTAGGAAATATATAAATAGAAGAAAAATGCAAAGATATGACAAAAGATACATAGAGAGGGAGAGAGAGAGAGACAGGCCGACAATTAGAAGTTGAGGAGTGGAGAGAGAACAGCACAAAGAATTGGAGAGAATATTATGTCCCGATCTACTTTAGATGTGTATCAACCTGCTCTTCCGGCAGTGTGAGAGCAAGGATTTTAATCAGCGACTGGGAAGCAATATTATCAATATTATTGTTGTATGTTTTTTTGAGAACATAGGAATATCCATAAAATGCCACAATTTCCATCACATTTGAAATTCTAATTGAAGTGTGAGTCAGAGAAAAGTAATATACTGATATATATTTGGATTATGTAAAGAAATTATACACTATAACATGAATAATAGATATTCATTAACACTGATATGATAACATTAACATTCCGAAAGTGTAGCCAGGAGGTTGTATCAAATAATAACAGATGTTTCTTCGAAGTCATATTTCCTCATGTTTATTCATGAATATGCCACAACCAATCAATTGAAACATGCTTGTATACACAAGCTCCCTCATATTTTGGATACTCTTCAAAGAGAAAATACTGCGGTAAATGTGTTAAAAGACATTCATAAGACCATTCTTAAATGCCTTAATGTTAATGTTGTTACACTATGATTATGTCACTTTTCTTGGATAAGAATCTCTGTTACTATGCCAAACCAATGAGGAGTACCCAGTGATAGAACTTTTCAATTTTCAAATCACAGTCATTGGTTGTTAGTTTCACCATTTTTATGTCTTAAAGATGTGTTATTTTTTTATATGTTCTTAAAAAAATGCAATGAGGAAAGATAAGGGAATGTTCCAACACCTTGTCTGTGCAGCTAGTATAGCTTGGTTGAGCCATTTGGCAGGAACAGAAGGTATGGGAATTCCCTCTCAGAAACCTGGAAATTGCCCAACATTTTTCAGTGGCATCTCTCCCCTGGAACAGTAGGTGATAGCTCAGCTTCTGCAATACATTTCTAAATTTCCCCCTGGAAAGATTTCAGAGACCTTGACTATAGTCAGGTTATCTAGGGATGTTGTGTGATTCATTCCGTATACTACAATCTTTGTCTCAACGTATTCGGCGTGTATACATTGTGAATGATCCCTCCTCGGACTATATCTGAAATTCATCCCCGGCAATTACTCAAGTGCTGCCCCATTATCGTGGGAGCCCAGTACTCGCTGACAGAGTTCAAAGGTGAAGACATGCCATGTTTACACTCTCTGTTTTCTTATGTCCCCAGCCTTGCCAATAGTTGTGTGGCTGTTAATGTGCGCCATTGTTGTTCTATGTTCCCAAGAGAACATGATTGAACATGGACTTTGTCTTTTCCTTTTCACGGCAAGCGATGTTTGCACAAATACAACGATAATCACCCAGAGCGAGCAGATCTAACGTGACATTTCACATTCTGTATGCACAACTACAGTGAAGGCTAAGTCTGAAATACTTCCCAGAAGGAGATATGTTTGTGATATCTATATGTACATATCTTTTAAATCCATGAATAACTCTCTGGAACAAGGGGCAGATTTGGAGGATCTCGCGTATGAACCGTTACATGTACCATTGGACTCAATCTTTTATTCCTGGGCTAGATTCCTGTTGTGTCTGTGACAAAGACTTTGCTGTATCTACAAGCAGACATACAAATGTAATTCCATGATTGTAAATATCAGGAGAGAGGAATACAAGGTTTTTGGAGGGATGTTTTGCTCAGTTAGTGTTGGAAAGGTGGATATAACTCCCAGTGGGTGTCCATGAGAGATCGTCAATCAGAAAGAGATGAAGGAAAAGGTATGTTGAATACTGCACACATTGTTTGATATTGTGTTTATATTCACTGATTATAATGACTGCAGGGCCCGGTGAGAACACTGCTTAGCTACCCTGGATAAAGGAGACTGCATTATTACTATCTTTATCATTATTATTTATCAAGTCAACTGATATTTGCAGATATCAAGAACATGCCAAAATGTTATCGTACCACAAAAGCTATGCATATCATCTGCAGGTGAGGAATTGGATTGTGTTACCTCTGGAAAGGGGATCATAGTACTTATAGTTCTCTATACGTACTTATAGTTCACTCCAGCTGGTCTCAATCCCAAAGTTAACCACTTGCAAAATTGTCTCACTTCTCCTGAATTCTCGAACTATAATCATGGGTGAAAATACATATTGTGTATCCTGTGTGATGCCATAGTATCTCATATGTCTTATGTTGAATGAAACTCACAAAGGTTCAAAGGGAACATGCTGAATTATTTATTGGCTACAGTAAATATTTGTTTTATAGCTCACCTGCGCCACGCGGCTTAAGCTAGCCATTGCGACCGTTCACCATTTGGTGTCCATACTGTGTGTCATATTTAATGCATAGTGCGCAAACTTTCACATGTTCTTCTTCAAACAGGTTGCTGGACGTACTAAACTTGGTAGGAATCACCAATGGGGGAAGGGGATCAAAATAGGCAGGGGGAGGGGGTCATAAAAAAAAAACAAAAAACATTGCTATACACTATGGTCTCTACTGGCTTGTGTGTTGTTTCTACCACCGTTAAGGAAAACATGAAAAAATACGTTCTTGTATCATTATTTTCTCCTTTGACACGAAAGTTTTATTAAACATCTGCCACCATTCAGTTTGTCCAATTTTTCTCTGTTCATGAAATCCAACTTGAAAATGACGCAGATATACCTGCACTTTATTCATTTTATTTTGAATCACTTCAGTCATTATATGCAAAAAGTCCTGGTTAAATCCTTAATCCCACATAATGCACATCAGCATTTTAAAGATTCCATACAAGCAGCAATAAGCAGTGATACAGAATCAATTCGAGAATTTCCGCAAGCTTCTTGACGTAAAACTTGAATAAGAAATGGTAACAGGACTTTGTGTATTCTTGTGGCTCTAATGTGAGAATGCATGATTATAATAACCACAATAATTATCCTGTATCATTCTATCTTTACTCCATCAACTTGGACACATGGTGGTATTGTGCTGGAAAATTGTGGAGTAGAAATATTTACCTAGTTATGACATGTTTGTAAGAATTTTTTTTTCCAACGAAACATTTCAGATGTTTCAGGAAATGAAACAGCAGACTTATCTCCATATTTTGCACCTGCATCAACGTCCCTTTTGCTCTCAGTTGGCATGGATGTCAGTCATAGTAGTTCTGTCAGACTGGGTTTGAATATTATGTGTTGTGATCAGTGCTACACCCACCTCCCGTATCCCACAGCCATAGCTACCATATGGCCACTAAAGGTGAAAGGTTACCCTATTACTGTCAACCACTTTCTCCATAAACTGCTCACAAATTTGGAGTGACAGAACCATAACACATGTCATATTTTGCTTGTCCATATTTCCTTCTCTGCCGTATATAATTACCCTCTTTTTCTATCTCTGTGATAAAAAAAATATGTCAATTCAAATTTCATATAATGAAAAGAAAGTTTGATGAAAATGTCAGGGCAACAATACACACACAAACACACACACACACAGGTATATGTACATATGTATGTATAAATATCTAGACTTGAATTTTCTTTATATTTTTGTTATATCATTCTTTATCCACTTTGACATTATAACCAATTGTTGTATCCTTCTTGTCTAGCTATGGCAGTTAATACTTTACCCATGATTTCATTGCATGTATACATCTTCTTTTGACTTTCCTTTTTATGTGTATTTTTTAAAACTGAACTTGATTTGCGTTGCTGTAGTTGTTTTCATATCTCATCACCTTTGCTGAAAAGCAGCCTTTAGCCAATTGATTCTTTTATCTGCACAATTAAATAGATTAAACTCAAAACTTAAACCAACTCAACGAAAGCTTTAAAAATTCCGTGACTTTTTGAAGCCGCCGATTGACTTTTTCCTCAAACTTGACTAATATTTCCTTGGAATGCTTTCATTAGAATGGGGGTCACTGTGCTATATTTTTCAGCTTCTTTCTGAGGCATATTTGCCCTTGGCCTATCTTTCCTGGAAAATAAGACTTGCTGGCTCTTTGCTGTCATATTTCTAATTCAGCTTTGGCGAAAATGTTGATACTGATGTTGGTTGTTGTTGTTGTTTGTTGTTTTTTTCAACTCAGAGGTAGTTTCTTTGAACATCACAATTGAGACAGCTGCTGCAACTGCAGTAGTAACTTCATATAAGTCAGAAAACATCTAGTTTTCCCCAAGTAAATGTTCAAGGCAGCCAGTGAAATTTGGTCTGTTTTTTTTTTCTGCTAACCTCTTTTTTTCCCCCTCTCTCAATGTTCTACATCCTACTTTCATGCTATGTCGAAAGAGGATCAGTCACATGTGTAATTGCTCAATTCTGTTGGGAACCTGGGTATGTTTTCTGTGTCAACATATCACTTTCTAGAGCCAGGTTGAGTTTGTTGATAGTCCTTGTTTTCAGACCTTCTTGTCTTATCGACCCCAGGAGATGATAACTGCTCAATATCTTGATTCTTGATTTTAGATTCATTTTTCATAAATCATCTGGTCTCTTCTTTCTAATAGATTTTTCTGTCATGACATAAGGTATATCTTCGTTATTCTATGTGCTTCATTCCATTCAAAACTATTAGAAGGATTATTTGGTAACTATTTCTTTTGTATGATTTGCTTATGATTTGTGAAACATGATTCAAGTTTGCATGTTTTCAGCCTAACCAAATGTGACTGTGCATCACAAAACAAACAAAAAGTCGCACCCCTTGATTTTACATGAGGACTCAAAAAAGAAGAAACGGGTCAACCAAGTCAATATTAAGTTTTTCATATTTTCTGAAAGAGCTACCCTTCTTCTACATTATTCTTAAGTTTGGGATCATAAAATGAATGGGAAAGTGCATTTTCAGCAGTTTTTCTACAACCCTTTTTTGTAGAGTAGTGAGATCAAGTATGTCTTGGAGGCCCCTTTTCATTTCTTGATAACCCTTTGCACACTCTTCACTTTCATGTCTGATAACTTTTGAAGGGATAATGCTACTGCTTTGAAAGTTGGCATTAATCATGGATAGAATGTGTTGATAAAGCACGCTAAATTTCAACTTAATCTGATAATCTCTTCATTGTTGTTGCTCCGGTGGTTTACATCCTGTTTTTTGTCCCATTCATCGCACAGCTAGCATGGTTTGGTAAAGATTAAGCGCTTGAATAGACAGATAGACCCTGTAATTCAGAGCCTCTTTTCTCGGTTTACACTTTTCCAGAGTGTGTGCTTTCTTTCCGATATTTAGATAGGTTAGGAGAGTCCATTTGAATTGAGTTATACATCATTTTAAAGCTTAGAGTCTGTTCTTTCAGAATCTGCCCTTAACTGAAAATCCATATCTGGCCACTTTTTGCTGGTTTTGTGATGCAGAGTCACAAATGATGTTCAGTGAGTATTTGAAGGGGTGTTCAGACATGGTCGATACAAGCAACAAGGTTGTGTTGCCAATTTGAAAGTTCTGCAAGTCTGAGGACCTGACACGTTGAGCCTTGGTAGTGTCATGAAGCCTACGTAGCTTCATGGTAGTGTGGGGAAACAGTAGTTATGTTCAGATGACAAGTCCACACAACAAATCTTAACCTCGAGGTTACGAAACCTCGAGGTTAAATTCCTGCCCCTTTGAGTGCGTTGATTTTTGTGTCCACACGGTGCTTAACTACGAGTGGGGACCCCCGCGGCTCGTGGTTATAGCGCTAACCGTAAGATTTCTTGTGGCTCTTAACATCGAGCTAACCTCGAGGTAAGCTAACTACGAGTGCGTCTTCACGGTCCCTAACTTCAAGCTTAACCTCGAGGTTTCCTAACCTCGAGGTTAAGGCTTGTCGTCTGAGCATAACTATTGACACAACATTTGCTCCTGCGACAATTGCTCGGGGTCTTATTTTCTCCAAGGACTTAGGGTTATGGTTGTGATAGGGGTTTAGGTTTAGTTTGATATGAGGATTAGGATAGGGTTTAGGGTGAGTCGGGCCTATGTTTGTGGGTAGAATTTATGATTGGTTTTAGCGTGCAAAACTTTCCTGGGAGCAATTGTCGCAGTAGCAAATGTCATGGAACCTGGGGAAACATGGGTGGTTGGATTGTAGCCACTGCCCACCGAGGACATTTGAAAACCTCAAATAGCGCCTATCAGCCACATGTTGGCGAATATGTGCATCGATGCATACGTTCATGGGTAACGGCCGACTCCAGTCAAGGTTATTGGACGGTTTGTGTTCTTACATAAAAATCAGAAATAAAGCTGTATACACAGTTGCTTATTTGGGGATTTCCCGAACTTGTCTGAGCAGTCAGGCCAGCCTTCCCATTGCATGGTGTCCCCACGCTACTGGGTCTTCAATATTACCTCTTTGCTGAAGATTTATTCTAGATTGTGCCGACTAGCTCAACTATAAATACAAGCAATGAAATTTGCTCGAATCCTGGAATAATCACAACCTATGAATAAGGATTTAGCTACACAACACTAGGCCTACATGAATAGACAGTAGAGGTAATAGATTTTCCTTTTTTTTCCCACGGTGAAGAAAAAGCAAAATGAATGAATAATGATATTTCTAAGATATGGATGAAGCAGCATGTTAAAACATGGAATGCATTTTTCTTGCATGGATTGTGGTATATTCCTTACTATAAGGGTTTCACTCGATTATCTCACATTTTAACCCTTTAAAAGTGACTTGATTTTGGTATGCATTACTTCCAAGAGTTCTTTGCAGATAACACAGCTTGGGTAAGAATATGGCAAGTATTGACTGGATTAATTTTTGTCACATTAATAGGTAGACCCTATGTTCTCATTGTACAAGTTTTTAATTTGGGTAGTGATCAGCCTCGGGCCTTTTTGATTCATTGTTCTCACTGTAAAAAATTTGAAACCTGGGTTCCGACCATTTGCATAGAACAATTAGCAACACATGTGTTGCATAATGGAAAATTGAATTTCATTTGTGTGTGTGTGTGTGTGTGGCCACTGTTCACACTCTGCAACTTCGTGTCTTTTTGTAAAAATTGCTCGAATTAATGTGATTTAGGTCGTGTTCCAAATCAGAATAGTTTTATGTCCTATCTGAGGGACAGATTGTTTTTGCCTCTTAACTGGAGGAGACAACATGATGACACACAGCATTGCTAAGCTAGACTCACAGGGACTCGAAACAGGAGCCATTTGATTGCAAGGCAGTCACTTTACTAACTGAGCCGGAGCATCTCTGTGTTAAAGGGAAGGTAAACCCAAAGAGCAATGTGGATTGAGTGAAAGCAGCAACATTAGTAGAACACATCAGTGAAAGTTTGAGAAAAATCGGACAATCGATGCAAAAGTTATGAATCTTTAAAGTTTTGGTGTTGGAACAGCTGGATGAGGAGACTACTAGAGGATATGACGTATGAGTTGACAACAATACAAAGAAAATATAAAGGATATTCAACAAAAATTCACTTTTCTAGAATTATGAAAGAGCAGTGGACCAGCCGCTTTCAGAAAGCAGGGGGAATTGTATTGCTACCCGTAACATATGTCAATATCAAGTTGATGGAATTTGTAATTTTCATGAAAAATGGATTTTTGTAGTATTTTCTTTATATTTTCTTGATATTGTAGTCCACTCATACGTCATAACCTCTAGTAGTCTCCTCATCCAGCGGTTCCAACACCAAAACTTTAAAGATTCATAACTTTTGCATCGATTGTCCGATTTTCTTCAAACTTTCACTGATGTGTTCTACTAATGTTGCTGCTTTCACTCAATCCACATTGTTCTTGGGGTTTATCTTCCCTTTAATTGTTGGTGCTAAATGCAGAGTAAGGGCCTTGGGAAAAGACTAGCTGCTCATCTGTAGAAAAGGCAAAAAAACCAAACAAACAAGCAGACAAACAAAAACACCCATAAAAAAACAAAGAAAAAACAACAACAAAGGAAAAGGATGGGATGTCTCATATCTTGTTGCTGCTAAAAGCAGAGTGAGGGCCTGGGGAAAAGACTAGCTACTCATCTGGAAAAAAAAGACAAAAATAAAGCAAAACAAACCAAAGAGAAAAAAAAAACAAAGAAAAAAGATGGGGTGTCTTGTGTCTTTACAAGGACCCCTCATGGTGAAGGGGGTCTGCCCTCTATGGGTTAAGTCAAGGTTGCCGATTCCCTTTGATTGGTCCTGCTTTCTCATGTAACAGGTACAGGCTATGTCAAGAAAAGGACACGCCCAAGCAACCTCATTTAAAAATCTGTCCCACTTTCTATGTGTGTTTGTGTATGTCTTTGCCAATACATAGTATATGTTTATTCCTCTTATACTGCAAAAGGTGAAACTTTTCATGTTTTCTTTGCAGGAGGTTAAATCTAGTGAACTTTCCTTGTTTATGATTTTACAAATTATGATAGTACTGAAGTATAAACTTGAAGTAACATGTGAGTTATTACTTTCATAATAGTGTGCTTGAGCTAAATATATTCCATGAAATTTTCTTACCCAAAGTACTCCTCATTTACACCATCTGACAGTTATCGTGACTTGTTCTTTTTATTGGTGTTCTACCCAATATTCATTTGCCAAAGCTTTTTATTGGTGTTCTACCCAATATTCATTTGCCAAAGCTTTTTACCTGACATTTACCATTCTATTTGATCACCTCCCTTAAAGGCATAATTTATTATTTGCAGATGAAACAAAAACCCAACATTAGTGCTTCAAAATAGTTCTAAAATGAGAGTTAGAGATAAAAACAACCAATGTAAAAATTTGAACCAGTATAATTGATGTTAAGTATTGCTGAATATACAAAATGTGAACAATAGTTATAATAAAACTGTTTCCAGACTAAACCGTCTACAGTTATGGTTTAATGAGAAAGATATTGATATCTCCTTATATTTTAGGCTTTATTGCAAACATTTTATATGGTAGGATGTTTTGTGATACAACTGACCCGCACATATGCATCAAAAGTGATATCTTTAACATTTATCAAATCACTGCTGCCAAAGGTAAACAGAACCTTTAATGTACTTTTTTTTTATCTATGCCACTGTTCATATCTATGTCATTTTCCTTAAACACAGTGCTGGCTATGGTGAAAAAATTTCTGTTGCTGTTGTTGTTGTGATACTCTTCCACTTTGTTAGCATCAATTTCTGGGAGTGGTCTCATTTTTCATATGGAGTGGAAGTGCTGGGGAATCATCAGTCCTGAGGATAGACTCTCTTTCCAGTTGTTTTTTGCAATCTGTTTAAAAAAAGACACACAGTTGTTATTAGGGGATTAATATGAGAGACTCCAGATCAAAATGTCCCTCCCTCCTCCATGTAGGGAGAGAGAAGTAGAACGATTTTCAAAATGTCCCTTCATGTTCTGTGATTGCCCCACCTCTTGCATCCCACCTACCCCCATGTTTCAATACCTCTATCCCTTGGCTCCTCCCCTCTCCTATGCCTCTCCTCTTCAGTAGGCCACTCCCATCCCCTCCCCTATGCCCTTCCTCTCCAGTAAGCCCCTCCCCTCCCCTATGCCCCTCCTCTCCAGAAGGCCACTCCCATCCCCTCCCCTATTTGCCCCCCTCTCCAGTAGGCCCATCCCCTCCCTATGCCCTTCCTCTCCAGTAGGCTCCTCCCCCCCCCCTAGGCCCCTCCTCTCTAGTAGACCCCTCCCCTTCTTGTAGGTCCCTCACTCTTCCATTGGCAAACGTGGACATGGAGTTTGTAGGAAGTGTGTTGTAGAAAACAATTCCCCCTTCCCGCCTACACTCTCACACAGTCTGTAATACCACACCAAGCTCTAACTTCTCTGTTATTTCCTGTCTTACATCTCCATTTTCTAAAGAGAAAATCCACTTTGTCTCAGTTTCTACTGTGAAGTTTCATCCTACAGCTATATAGTATTGGCCCATCTGTGAGGTTTTGTTTTCCTATGCACTTTGAAGAGTTCCCAGCTATGAAAACAAAATCAGAATGTAAACTAAAAATCCCACTTACACTCGGTTCCCCATCCCGTGGCTGCATTTGCATGGTAATATATCTGTGTGAATCATATTCTATAAGCAGGCATACTTTCCTAAAGCAGTTGATAAAGTCTGTGGGACAGACACTGGTGGCAGCAAGCCACATGCTTCATGAGAACTCTGCATGGTATCCCCTAGTGGAGGACTTATTACATTTGTAGGTGGTTCCTGTCTTTCTTGGGGTGCCTGTTTGGACTTTGGAAATAAAGCAGCAGCCAGGGGGATCAGAAGTTTCTAAATATCTTGTCCCCAAAATGAGCATTTCACAGTGTCAGTCATCATTAAGGTACAGTGGAACAGTTTTTCAAAATGTGTGTGTGTGTGTGTGCGTGTGTGTTTGTTTGTTTTAGCATAATGAAAAAGCAAATGAGCATATATGCCAGTTGCAAGTCTCTTGTACAGATATACTGTAAAACGAGGAATGTTCGCGTGCATTTTAATTTCGCGAATTTCGCGAGCGCAAAGATTCGCGAAGTTAAAATGCACGTGAAAGTTCTTGTCTACACTATATGCATTGAATGCCAGTGTCAGTTCGCGAAAATTTCATGCCGCAAAAACGACCGTCGGCTCCAATTCGCGAAAAATTCATGCCGCGAATATATCATGTTTTACAGTACTTTGCCTTAATAGTTTCTGGTTAAAACTATGGGCAGGGGTGATTTCAAAATAGTACTATTCACTGAGGGGTGCAGTGAATAGTGAATAGTGAAAATGTACTTTTGGAGACACTGAGGCCCATCGTTTTAACCAGCCTTTCAAAATTAGGCAGAGAATATTTTGTTTTATGTTTTGGATAAAAAAAAAAAAAATAAACAAAAAAGGGGGAAAATATGAGGCGAGAAGTGATGTGGTACATGTGATAACCCGTTGTGTGCTTTGGGTGCCAGTAGACACAGAAAACCCCATAGTATTGCACACACTGTCCAAAGTCCCTGGCACTGAAAGGGGTAATACCTTCATTGTCTGTCATGCAGCTTACAATGATACTCGCTTTAATAATATCAACCATTGAGCAGTATACTGCTCCTTCATATGTTGCTCATACTGTAAAAGTGGTTTCTTTCGCGGTGGTTTTATTTTCGCGCTTTTCGCGCTTTGAGGTTGAACCGCGAATTTAACATCACACGAAAATGTTTTAAAAAGTCGCGCAAAATTAACCACGCAAGGAAATGTTTTGAACTCGCCGCTTGTTACAATGCTATTGCGCACAAGCACACACAAAGATTCCGCTCATTGAGTGTATGAGTATGGTCAACACACACACAGCGATACCGCGCACTGTAGATACAAGCATGTTATAAAGTACTCGAGAGACGGGATTTCAGGTAAGCCTGCATTTAATTATAATTTCTATTTAATAAATAAAAGAATAATTGGATTATAGTGTGGGTTTTCATGTGCAAAATAAAACAGTTTTTGTGGACTGTGAATTCACATATTTTGCCGACCGCGAATATAAACACACGCGAAAAAGTCGGCACCGATGGAAACCGCAGAAGTATCTGTATGGGAAAGAAACCACTTTTACAGTATTATAAACTTCAGTGAGTCTGTCAACTGTGAATGTATCTCTAGATACAAAGTATTTGTGATGTGTGTATTGTTATATTGATGATATATAAACATAGACACACATGCACTCATATGCATGTACACGCACACTTTAATAGCCAAACACACATTCGCACCATCCAGGGATATTTAACCCCCCTCCTTGATTGCTGCCAATTTGATGAATATTTAACGATTAAATGGGATAGGAGCCTATTTCATGCCTCAGTTGGAAAGTTATTCATTCTTCATTGGGCAGTAACGCTGTCTCGATGTTAATTGGCTACAGTGCTATGTTCTGCTGTGTGTGCGTTTTTTTTGTGTGTATGTGTGTGCATGTGTGTGTTGGTATCAATATGTAAATGTATGTAAAGAGAGAAAAATGATAGAAAGAGTGGTTTAGAGAGGTTAGGTTTGGTGTGTAGTGTATGATGAGTGGACATGCATAAGAACATGGAGTGATCAGGTTTCTACGGATATAAAGTGTGTGTGTGTGTGTGTGTGTGTGTACAATGTATGCACATGAGCTCTTTTGCATGTCAAGGGCCCTAGTCTGCTGCAACTTTTGAAATCAACTGTGTTTTGTAAGTGAGCCTGTCTTGTGTTGACTTTATACCATCATGTGACTGCATGGCAACGTCCTCAAGTTTCATTACATCAGCAACGGCATCTTCGTTTTCTGGGAGAGAGAATCGCCAAAGTCTGGTGTGTAATCTAGCCGTTCTTTGCATCACCGACTCATTTACTCACAAAAGGGGAATTCTACTGACAATGCCGCCAGTTGTAAGTTTGATTTTGGCTTTATTCCTGCTGCCTTTGTGCCTGTAGTTCCTTTCATACACACCCCGACATTAAGGGTGTTCAAAATATTGATTCTTGCGATAACCTAGAAAAAATTGAAGCTTTCTAAGTCAAGCGATTCAGAGGCTTTTAAAAATCATGCAACAGAAACAAATGAGTATAAATGAACAACAAAGAGTTATAGAAGGAGAGTTTATGTTCTTGAAGATAAAAATTGTGATAAAAAAATATGGCACCAAGCAACAAAAATTTGAGTTCAATCTGAAAAAAACAGGTATTTATTTTTTTTATTAATTTGAGATATTTGAAATTGAAGCTTTTGAAAAACAAAGAAAATTATCAAAATATGTGTGATTCATTTCAATTATATCTTCAAATATTTTCAGAATGTGGAAATACCTGTTATGTAAAAAGTGCAATGTCATTGAAAAGACTGTGTATATCTCAATTTAAAGATGACATTACTTTAAAAATAAAAAAAATAGCCTTTATCTGTTTTTGTGTTCGAACACTTTTTGGGTATATTAACCCATTGAAGACTAATCTCAATAATACTCAGGCAGGTATCTTTTGGAATTAAATGTAAATAGCTATTAAATCAGCTTGTCCTCAGTTTGTTAAAGCACACAATGGCAATGTTTCATGTGTGCATGCTCTCTAGGCCAGCTTGAATGGAAATATTCCAAGGTGCTAATTTGTGGGCAGTTATTCAGTTGCTCCCAGGGGTGGGTTTAACCACGAGCTTGCTGATAACTGCGTTCACATCTGTGGCAAACTACATCTCACCACAAGGGGTTACTCTGTATCATCAACCTATCTACTGCTTAACCACACCAAAAATCTTGTGGTATTGAGTATCCAGGTAACTCCCAGTGAGCAGTGATTTGGTAGACAGTGAGAGAGTGTTCACACAGACCATAACTTTCATGATCAAAGTTGAACTCCCTTGATCCTCAAAGCTAGGTAAGTTCCGGTTAACTTGAAGTTAAGCAAGCTCAAAAGGCCCTTTCACAAACACCCAAAATTGATTGTCACACTCATTAAGGATGCACAGTTATGAGATTACAAGTGCTTTGCTTGCTATCTAATGATTTTATTCATTTCTTTTTTTTTTCCTTTTTTTTAGGGGGGGGGGGCGGAGGGGAGGCTTTGTGTGGAGAGTGGCAAATAAACTAAACTTTTGAATGCTATCTGATAATGATAACTTTTGTTTGTGAATGGGGCGTAGGATGTGAACTTACACTTGCAATGAGAAATCGTGAGTAAGCTGGCTGCCTGGTCCATACATCTCACTGGACACAGAATGTTTTATTCAATATAACCCTTCACCCAGGTTCAAAGAAGAAGAAGAAGAAGAAGAAGAAAAGGGGTATACCTGCCAGCACAGGAGTTAAAATGATTACAGGGCTTTCATGAAGAACTGCTTACACTGAGGGAGCTGCCATGGGTTATTGAGAACACATTGTTATTGTTATCGCCACTGTAATTTTATCACTGTAAATCTTTTATTAGTAAATTATCTTGAACAGGTGGGAAATTTTGTACCCTTTATGATGATGATTGATGTGGATTATGAGAAGATAGTATTGAGAATGGCAGATACTAATACAATGATAATGGTGATGGTGATTACAATGATAACGATAATGGTAACAATGATGGTAAAAATGATTACAAATAATGATAATAGTGATGATACTGATGATAACATTGATAATGGTGATAATACTGATGATAGAAATGATAATGAGTAATGAATGAAAAAAAAAGATAAGGACTGTCAGTATCATTGTTAGTACCGGTACTATTATCGTCAATGTCACCGTAATTACCAATATTTGTATAATGATGGTTGAGATGATTATATGTTATCTCAGAATAGCAATATCAGGTTTAGTGATTGTGAGTCATTAGCTTAATGACCCATATTCTCTTTGTATAAGTAGTGTCATTTAATTCTAGCTCTCATAAATACAGCATAACAGAGAAACATTTTTCAAAGGCCGTAATCGAGACATCGTGAACACATTATGTTCTGAAGTCATCGAGTATTGGGTGATGGCCGGAGCATGATTATCTTGAGTGATAATGATCTTTGAGAAATTTAATACCTCAAAGGTTTTCACTTTTGTCCAAACAGATTTGGGTCTTGAATATGATCAATATGACCCATGCAATGGTTTATGAGGATATTCTCTAGTGCTCATAAAAGTTGTCATAAAAAGCCATTACATTGGGATAGCTGTAAATCAAAGTGTTTGATAAGATTTGCATATCACAGCCAAGAATCGTATTGTGCCTTTGTAACATCAAACAAAAGTTGTAGAGTGGTATGTTTTAATGCTAGCATCTTGTGAAAATGTTTATCTCGTCTACATTGTAGATGGTCTATGTTGAAGCATGATTTATTCCCGAATGTGAATCAGACCTCGATCTGGTACAAATTTGTGCCAGATAATCTTAGTTTTGTGTGTGTTGTGTTGTTTTGTTTTGTTTTTGTCCTTGGATGTGAGAGGAGTCTTCATTTGCACTTATTACTGCTGTACATTCATGTGTTCCCATTCTTATATAAATAATAATCTGGGCTAGACAATGCTTTTTTTTTTTGGAGAATGTGAATTGGGTCTTGATTCTCTCCCCTAACTGTGGCATCTCCTGTCTTATTCACACGCGGCCCAATGGCACATGCCTTTTAATTAATCCAGTAATGTGGCAGAAGGTCCAATGGGACTGAATATCTAGACTAGATCACCTTGTAGAGCGCCCCCTCCACCCAGAGATTGAAGTGCATGCTGTCTGAATTGGTTTGGTGTGAGTGTCTAGTATTATTTACAGTCGTGTGTAATGTAAAGCCTGTATGATAATGAAGTTAGGAGCACTCCGCATTCATGTGATGAGTCCATTATTACAACATAGTCTTTAATCCCAAACCCCTGCTTTATCTTAAATCTCAATTTGTGTATCTGGGTCTCCCAGAATACTGGTAGACCTATATGGTACCTCAACTTTTAAATTAGGGACTATCACAGGTAATGCTCCAAGGTTTTCATATTCAACCTGCATACAACACCTGTCTTTTGCAGTATCTGCCATACTGTGCAAGCAAGATTGTGTCCTGCACATAAACCATAAATGTCATAGTCCCACCAAGGCATATCTGGGTAAGCGGATTGTCTAAAGGGCTGATAATTTTGGGCATTGCCAATCTTGTAATTCCTCTATTTTTCTTTTATGTTCATGTTTTATTAGAACAATCATAAAGAATCACATTGTTTACAACGATTTTGGTGATTAAAATAACTAAGTCACAGAAACATAAAAAAAGGGGAGTTAGCAGGAAAAAAAGTAGATAAGAAGTAAAAACAAAACAAAACAGCAGAACATGAAATTGACCTGTCTCTTTTCACATGTATGTCTTCCACTTCTTTCATCTGAATAATATATCCATCCCTACATTTATTCGCTTTTTCACTGATATTGTAATGTTGCAATACTGTGTACTTTTTCCACACTCTATAGTGTCACAGAAATGAATTTTCTTTCGCACCCCCTCCCTCTCTCTCTCTCTCTTCACTCTCCCTTCTTCCACTCCCTTTCTTTTTTCCTCTCCTCTTCTCTTTCTCTCTCTATATATATTTCTCTTTCTCCCCCATCTCTCTCTCTCTATATATATATATTTCTCTTTCTCCGCCATCTCTCTCTCTCTCTCTATATATATATATATATTTCTCTTTCTCCCCATCTCTCTCTCTCTATATATATATAATTCTCTTTTTCCCCATCTCTTTCTCTATATATATATATATATTTCTCTTTCTCCCCATCTCTCTCTCTCTCTCTCTCTCTCTCTCTATATATATATATATATATATATATATATATATATATATATTCCTCTTTCTCCCCATCTCTCTCTCTCTATATATAAATATATATATATTTTTCTTTCTCCCCATCTCTCTCTCTCTCTCCCCCCTCTCTCTCTCTCTCTATATATATATGAAGAGTTTATTTGCAAAAACCGATAAGTCCATATTTGCCAAATGGAGATATTTGCGATTAAAAGTCAAGAAAAATAAAGCGAATAATAAGAAAATTTTTGCTTCTTTTGACCATAACTTCAGAAATGTACCTTTATATGTAGTGACCAATATATCATTTAAAAGGGATTATTTTGTACTTAATGACAGAGAGCGTACTTCAAATTCTTCAAAAATGGACTTATCGGTTTTTGCAAACAAACTCTTCATATATATATATATAATACATTTCTCTTTCTCCCCATCTCTCTCTCTCTCTCTATATATATATATTTATATATACATTTCTCTTTCTCCCTCATCTCTCTCTCTATATCTTCTCTTCTTCGGAGCTGCCCCTTTTTCTGCGACTACCAATCCGTCTGCAATGTCAATGAACCGGCACAAATTTACAACCTGATTGCCTTTCCTGCCAAAGTGATTCTGTGTCCATGATAGCTGCTAGAAATAAAGCCCCCTTTCACTCTCCATCCATTATAAGTCACCTCAAGTGGGCAAGTGGCTACCAATCTATATGCATAATTTACAACTTCTTGGGTATATTTCCTTGTCCGTGGCTGGTCGACTTCTGTTCTCCCATTACTTAAAATTTACCGAAGGGCCGTGTAAGGAGTGAATTATGGCTGACCATGCAGGCTACACATTGTACAGAATAACTGATACTGTATACGCCAAATATTTCGCAAGGTGTTTATTTTCGCGAATGTCGCGAGTCAGGTGCTGTTCGTGAAATTAAAGACACGCTAAAATATTGACTCTGTTCCTGACATGAATGTGACGTACATGTATACATTCTCCATTTAGTACACGGCTCCACGATCGTGAATTCAACCACGCGCGAAATCACCAGGAAGTCCTGATTCGCGAAAATTTAGACTCACTAAATATATGGCGTATAGTACAGTATATGAAAAGCTGCATGGTCGTTTGTTGTTGGTATATTTTATTTACCAATAACCAGCCCTTATCAGCATCTTTTTCCATAATGATATGTAGCATTGTATGTGAGTGTTAGCTTTGCCACAGTTCAATGTTTCCAAAGTGGTAAATATTAGTTTGAAAGCCTGTGAACGAGGCTACCATTACCTTGTACCTGTCTGTTGTGCTTGACAGAAACAACAGTGGAGATGAATGCCTTGTTTGCTTCAAAAGCATTTTCTGTTGTGATCCTTGACAGTTCTCTCATGGGGAGATCCAACCCCCATGATGCAATGAGTAGTCTTACAAATCAGACCCCTTACACTATTCACTGAAGGCAATATTGCCACAATGTTGTGAATCAGTAAAAGCGCGTGTTACAATGAATCGATTAGTATTAACCCTCACAAACCCAATGACTAAAAAAATACCATTGATATTTTACTTAGACAAGTTGCCCTTGGTACATTAACCCGTTGAGGATGGACTGATTTTGCTACAACACACATTTCCCTTGGTCCTGCCTGAGTATACTCGAGACTCGTCGTCAGCGGGTTAAGTGTTGATCAAAATCCCTTCCGATTTGTTCAATAAAGCTATACAAACGAAGACCAGGTAGGGGAGAGATGGTTGACCACATTGAATCAATCTACTCATTTGCCATGATGGTATATTAGAGAAACACAACCAGCACAGACCTGCTAGAAAAGAATTGCTCATCAGCGAAAAATGTGCATGAAAGGGTACACTCATCGTTAATGTTCAACTCCAGCCAAGATTTTTCGGCAGTGTGAGCGCTGCATGTAAAGCCATACACGATTCCTTACAGGGATTTCCGAATATGTTAAATTCAAATCAGACCAGCTTTTCAGAATCTGTAAGTGTGCGGTTGATGTCCCTGCTCGCACAGATTCCAGCTCATGATGTGGTTGTCTTTAATTGACAGCTGTCCCAAAATGTCCTTCCTCTGATATGCTTTGGAAAAAAAAAAAAGGAAATGTTACGTTGAGATCACTTTGACGATCATTGTTGAGACAGAATAATTGAATGAACACCTGTTATCATAATAATGATAAAAATAATACAAATATGCAGGCAGTGTCATTACTCTGACTGAATATATTTAACCTGTTTAGGATGGTTTGATTTTGCTATGACGCGCATTTCCCATAGACACTTGCCAGAGTATACTCGGGACTCGTCCTCAACGGGTTAAGGTTGTCGGTTTCGTGTGAATGTGACCTTCAAAATTGCAGTTTCAGACACATGTTATATTGTTTTAGAGATATTATTGTTAGGGATGATCTAGGGTGAATATATTTCTTGTTTTTGTCACCCAAAATGCCACCATTGTTTTTGTCACCCAAAATGCCACCATTGGCATAGGACTATATCTGATAATTATTTACAACCTCATGCCATTGTATCAAGTCTATATAAAATGCTGTAGCTCTGACATCAGATGTGACCCCAAAGCCATTACTGTTTAGACTGGCCCTTTACTGGCAAAAGGAAGCAAGTCACATTGAGATAATTATATTTGTATCATTTGTTTTGACTCTTGTGATAATGACCAAGATCCATTTAATAACCGCTTTACGATTTACCTTGAAAGGTCGAAACCAGTTGTAATGTAAAATAAAATCTCTCTGCCTTTGTGATGAACTAATAATGAAATATTTGAACAATGGCTTATGTTACCTTATACCACTGAGAGCTGACATATAAACTTGCTTTTTATTGCAGATTTGCACATCCCCTTGTTTAGATTCCCACAGCATGAAACTGTTTATATTTTTGGGGAAAAAAGACTCCATCTCAACCAGCCTACTTCCCCCCCCCCCCCCAAGTTCAAGATGGTTTTGAGTTAATGGAGCCATGGGGGCAGTGGGCGTTGCCTGGGAAATAAAGCACAAAACAAAACAAAACTTTAGCCTTGGCCATCTTCCCCCATCTGGCCAACTTTTACCCCCAGTTTTTAAGGAAGGCACATTCACACTTGAAAATCAAACCACATTAAATGCAGGATATGTGACCCAGTGGAGTCAAATAGACAAAGATAAATCTGTCAGAGTTTTATGCAAGCTCCATGATTTATATATTTGACATTTCACACGTATTTACCAAGTATCCTTCATATATTCCATTAGGACCAGTATCTCACAGAATGTGTCCTCTTAACATTTGTTCTAAACCTGCTTATCAAGAGTATAGATTTTGACTCAAAATCATTCTGTAATGGACCAAGTTGAAATGAATCCCAAATCTAGCTGCTTTGTGTCTTTATTGTTCTTATGGAAAGTAGTTTCAAGTCATTGAGCAATGCTCAGCTGGCCAGATGGATAGGTCCTATATGATTATGAGAACATTGTATGGGAAATATGAGCCTCTCTTGATATTTTCTCATGGAAACTGAAACCAATTTCCTTGACCTCACTTCATATTGTCTTTGGACAATTCCAATTTCATCTGGACACTTTCAAGTGCCATATTATTATCGTGGTGAGAAAACTGGTAGAATGTGAACAGGTCCTTGTACAACCTGTAAACTGCATGTGAGGAGTGTTCATGAGAACCAGAACTAGTGTTTCTGCTTCCACATTGCACATCACTGTTATACTTCTGTTTGTGTGATCTCACTACCGTCAAAGGAGTCATACATTTCAGGGATCATTTCGGTGCCTCCTTCCGCATTGGTGGCCCCGTTCTCACCTGACAGGTCTCCTACATTCTGCAGGACGCTCCTCGTAAGATTTAAGGCATTGTTTATAAAGCTTCCAGTGTGTGCTGTGTGGTCCTACATGCTTCCAGAGTCTCTATTCCATATACCCTATCTATGCAATGAATTGCATTGGGTAAGTGATATTGTAACGTGGCATAACATTTTTATGAATTGGAGCCAACAACCTTTTTTGTGTCATGAAATTTTCACAAATCGTCACTGGCATTCAAGGCAAGAAAACCCCTAAACATTGTACACACTGTCCAAAATCCCCGACACAGAAAAGGTTAAGGCACTTGTGAATCTTTAATGTCAGAATACACAAAGTTAAATGATGCATGTACTTCCTGCAATACATAGTAGCACCCATTTGGCTGCCGTTACAAAAGTTAGAGCTGACTGTATTGGGAAGTATTTCCCAGCTGTGTTTCCCTGGTGTTACCACTTCCAGACTTCCTCCTGAGAAAACATCCGATTTGAAAAAGTTTGATGGCAAAGTGGGCTATGCCCCATTTTTAAAACATTTTAAAGACCATCATCAGATAGAGCAAAATGAAATCTGTCCAAAGATATCTCACCTAATACAGTCAGAACAAGTAATATTCTTGAAGCTATTGAAAAAGTTCCATATCTTTTTTTATTGTCTTCTCTGTTTTTCAGTAGCTTTAATCGGAAATGACTCAAGTTAACATGAATGGAGTTGATTCGTTTTGCTACCAAACTTGTCATATTCTGTGCTGGGTGTGGTTGTGCACTTTTGTTTTGGGTGCACTGAGGAATCTCAAAGCAACCTCTAATAAAAAAGAAACAAGTTTGGGGAAAAAAAAGAATGCATCACAAATAAAAGAAAAGCAATGTATTTGATTATTTTTCCCAAATATTTTTCTGTTTTCTTTTTGGAAAAAAAGAGAAAAAGAAGAGGAAATGATAACTGATATTTTGAATGAAGAGGGAAAGGAGAGTGTTGGATGTTTTCTGTGATGTAACCTGGCACTTTGATATGATGTTGTGAATTTTCCATGTAGACCTTGGCAAATACTCGCTATGTATTTGTGTGGAGTTTGTCATTTGACTCCACAGGCCAATGAGAACCAGCTATGAGTTAGACCTGTATAGCATCGATGGGAATTTTAGAATCTGGCGTGGAATAACTTTAATAGGCCTTTATCTGTGATAATTCTTCAGCCTGGAGGATGTTGATGTTAAACAATGTGATATATACACCCCCCCACATACACACACATGCACATAGGCCTACAGCTTGGGAGGAGTTTACCCAAACAGGAAAAGTGTTGTTTATAATCAAACGATCCCGTAGAGAAAAATAATAATAATATGCTGAGTCCTATTGTTTTTTTAATGACCAGACTGTGTGCTCGTTCACACCGATTCATTCATAGCCTTTCAGGTAGTTGCGATCACACACTATTGTTGATACTAAGTCATAAAAAAATAGGACAGTATGAACACAAATGGATTGAGAGAATAACAGAGCAGACCCATGGTTCTTCCTCAGCAGATTCCTTCCTGTCTAATGCGCATGATTATTCCTCCTCAGACCCTTCCAAGTAATTCGTGGGAGGTACGTGGCATTAGTGAGAAAGTAAGCCTCCTCAGAGGATGACTGTAGTGTTACTAGTGAATGCTACAGGATTAAATCTATCCACATTCTTCTTGTGCTGAAAATGTCTCGATCATGAGCTGCATGAGGATATCACGTAATTATGATTTCCCCATGAGAATAATTCTATTTTCTTGTGAGAATACATGAACTGCACTCACAGCTTGAAATCTGCAGTGTCACAGAACCCGCCTATGAAAGGTTGGTTGTCACATCTTTAAAGGGTCTGAGAGGAAAGACTACAAAAGTGCCTCTGCAGATCTCCTGTTCAGTTGGGAGAGGTGCATAATACTGTATTACAGCGTGCTGCCAGTGTGGCGCTTTTGTACAGCTGACTTCAGTTAGGGTGCAAACAGGTCGCTAATGCAAGCATTGGCTGAGATCAACCACCAACCCAGTCCTGGGGCTCTCTGCTGAGAATTTGTTCACTCTCACCTGCATTAGCTGCCTACACACACACACACACACACGTGTATATTATTATGCGTGTGTGCTCATGAGTGTGTGTGTCTATAGTGTATAGGTAGTGTCGTCTGCTGATTGTCGATTACCCTATGCCGCATGGAGCGCCAGAGCTGAGCTTGGGAGCAGAAGGGGATTCACAGGGGCAGAGATGCTTGCAGCTGCAGGGAGAGTGGAGGCAGGGTCAGCTTGAGGATAGCAGCTCTTCTTGGTGGTAGTTGAGTCAGAGGACCAGCTAAGCTAGGATATCATATCTTCAGATAACGAGGAAGAGAGGGAGAGTTTTGTGTTGTGAGTCCATCCAGCGCCTGTAAAAGGGATTCCCTGCTCGTATACCACACAGCATGGTAAGAAACAATCAACTTTTGTATAGCTTCATTTTGTGTGTGTGTGTGTGTGCATTTCTTTCCCCCCTTTTCCATTCTATAATTACTCCCTGTGAGTGTGGGAGAGTGTTATCAAAGCTTGGCGACTGCTTACCCCCCTCCATCATCCACTCCGCATACCATCACATGATGAGCGTGGCGGATGCGGACGACCTTTGCGGGAGGAGGGTGTTACACCATCTGACAGGTGCATTGAGAAGTTGGCCTGATAATTTCACTCCTATGTACCGTAGAAGCCCTAGTAGTAGGGTGGATGGACATACATGTATGCAAAGATGTCTGCTAGAGAAAGCGAATCGTAAATGTGTCATGTGAAAACAACGGCAGCCAATATATCTCCCATCACTGTCGTCGCATATATCAATCATGAGTAAAACGTTATTATGCTGGCAACCAGAAGGACCTATCTCCTATCACTGTCGTGATATATCAATCACGAGTAAAATGTTATTATGCTGCTGTGTGCAAGGGAAAGTGATAACTGACCCCCTCAGGGCTTTCTACGATGGAAGAGAATGTACTATATAGACTGATGGACATTTTTAGGGAGATATAATGAATTGTCTCACAGTGTGATGTGTTTCTTATGACCCTAGCCTTTCCCTACACGCCCAACGAATCCCGATGCGCGCTCACTTATGAATTGATTTGATTAGTTTTGCCTTGAAGTGGATTTATTAGGATGGATATTGTGGTGAGATAAAATTGTGAACACGATCACTTTGCAGGGGAAAAAAAAAAATAAGCAGCCTCACACTCTGTAATCCAATGCCCAGCCTGTACAGGGAGTCTAGTTGAAGGTCAGGTGACTTACTAACCAGAAGGCTGCGGGCTTTATTCAAGTAGTTGCAGCAGATCCATGTGACTGTGATTATAGTGCTGTCACCACCACCGTCGCTACATGATGTGGGGAATCAACCCTGGAATTGCCGTAGGGGTGCTTGGAGGGTCTTGGGGAAACGAGTAGGAACCCCGTCAGCATACAAGCGGGATATCAGCGGGGAGATGGATAAAACAATAGGGGAAGAATATCAGCAGATTTTACTTAGACTGAATGTGTGAATGAGATAATTCACCAAAATGAATGCAGTTGCATTTTATAGTTCACACTATGCTATCTTTGCAAAGTTTTGACTTCGGTGATACTAGCTTGCAGTTTTAAACTATGATGTGCATCCATTTGACACCTAGTCTTCAAGATTAAACTTTCGAGAAGAGTCCCACTCAATGATTGAACCACAAAACCATAAGAAGCACATATTATTCTCAGCGCTAGTGATAAATGTGTGGTGATACAATATAGAGTACAACACGCACTGCAGGTTGACCCGGAAGAAATGGGGATTTGGGATTCAAGGAGAGGTCATGCTAACTTTCAAGTTTGTTGATTATCGTGTTCACATTATGCTAATCTACGAGTGGGGACCCCCTGCCACTCATGGATAGAGCATAAACCCTAAGAAATCTGGTGGTTCTAATCATTGACTTATCTATAAGATTGCTCATTCTGAAGTGCAGCTACATGGGGCTAAACTACGAGCCATCCATTGAAGCTTAAAACTTCGAGGTAATCTTTTCAACTAGGAAAACCATGTGGACCTAAGTTTTATTTCATTCACGAAAAATGATTAGAATGCAAGGAAGAATATCTGATCACCAAGAGAACATGATGGTATTTCTGATACGGGCTGCACTTCAGCAGTGAAGCACATTATAAAACACTGCCATAGCTTGTTCTCTCAGTTGGCACAGAAGTCTAGAAACTATTGGCCAATGAAAAAAGATTACCGGTAGGGCCTACTTATCCACCCCAACCCCCAACCCCCAACCCCCCCCCCCCCATTCTTATTGTGTTACCATGGCCAGCCTGTTGGACTGAGGCACATTGCTCCACCTGAGTGGACTTACAACTAGGTCAACTGGGTCAAGTTTGGATGGAATACTTGCAAGTTGAGCTCAGTTCCTTGGGCCATTAACCCATTGAGGATGGACTGATTTTGCTACAACACGCATGACACCTGCCAGAGTAGACCCACGACTCGTCCTGGACAGGTTAAAAGGTTTGACCACTTATCAATTGATATTCGCTATAAACCTCAAATATCAATTCTAACTTTAAAAAAGTTCTTTTGACTTCATGTGTGGTTGACTAAATCACTTGTGGTCTTTAAACATGAAGAGGTGGACTCATTGATCTTTTGATCTGTTGGAGATTTTTGTCTCGATAGAAGGCAGTGACAATCACTTTGTGTGTACAGCATCTGCAGTGAGCCCGTGTTTCCGACTCGAGAAGAATATTCCCACGGACTTTGCCTATAGATGCAGTGCAGTCAGGTGGAGAAACATTGTGGGGGGGGGGGGGGGACTCTAGTGGGGAGGAAGAGAGGTGTTTGGCCAGGGATTGGTCTGCTCAGTCGTCAGCCGCCGCGGACGCCACACGTTTATCGCCCGCGAACGCTCCGGCAGGTTTTTTAGCGGGAAGTGAGAAAGTAAATATTTTCTCCTCTCTCACCTTTGCATATGTGTGTGCTTTTTTGTCCCTGGCAAGCCATGGTATCCTTTTTTCTTTTTCATTTTGTGCTGTGCTCATGGACCTAGATACTGTAATGATGTTATCATTATCCGTGTTCTTTCAATCTCGTGAAAGGGTGTGGTTAGTCATTGGCTAGTGACATTCATGTCAAAGGTCACGTACAGTTTCCATAGTTGCAAGGCAGACTGTGTGACGGATACCTGATGAGAAGTGGGGGGTGACATATAAATTATTTGGCTCCAAAAACCTTGAAATACAGTGGGGAGGTAAAACTGATTTGATACAGAATGCAGACAGTGAAAGAGAGAAGAAAATATTATATGAAGAGTTTGTTTGCAAAAACCGATAAGTCCATATTTGCAGAATGGAGATATTTGCGATTAAAGGTAAAAAAAAAAATAAAGAGAATAATAAGAAAATTTGTGTTTCTTTTGACCATAACTTCAAAAACATACCTTTATATGTAGTGACCGATATATCATTTAAAAGGTATTATTTTGTACTTTATGACAGAGACCGTAACTGAGAATCTTCAAAAATAGACTTATCGGTTTTTTGCAAACAAGCTCTTCATATGATGATTATTTAAGATTAAACACTATATAGACAGATGTATGTAGATAGGTTGATAGATAGATTGAGGGTATATAGACAAATGGATAGAGTAAATAGGTCAATGGATGGATTGATAAATTGATATATAGACTGAGTTAGATAGATATATAGCTAGTAGGGTGGATGGATAGATATGTCTAAGTTTATAGCTACACTTTTATTAGATAGAGAAATAAGTAGATGGGTAGATAGATAGATAGATCTAGATAGATAGGTAGATAGATAGGTAGATAGGTAATTATATAGATAGAAAGAAAGATACTTATATAAGAAATTCTATACAGGTGTAGGTAGAAAAAATGCTGAAGAGAATATGTAAAATACAGTTTTATATAGGTACATGTAGGTAGGTAGATAGATTAATAGATGGATAGATAAGTAGGTTAATAGATTGAGAGATACAGTGTGATACATATTGAATGAAATTACCATTATTTAGGATGGAATTACAGAAGGCGATCTGTCACCTGTGTCTCAGCTCTGAATCGCTCTTCAAGACAAAGTCTGAGGATTTTGTAACTTCCCCAAAATAGCATCCATACCATGAGGTTGGAATGTTATTCTCTATAATCCAGCAATAAAGTTGCTCATGTGCAATATCGTATGGCATAGCCAAGTATTCTGATAATTATACCTTGAACTTGCTAAACAATCTTCGCAGAGCCTGGAGTGGCAATCATCTTTAGGTACTTCAGAGACATAATTTGAAATTTATTTTGTCAATTGTACTCACAATGTCATTGTTTGTTGATTTAGTATTGTTTTGCCATTCCTCTGCACAAATGTTTTATACCATGGGAGAATATAACAAAATGTTCTGCCCATAGCGGAGGCAAACATAGCAACATATTCCACAATTGTTTAATCTTGTGGATCTCTGATTAGTACCTCCATTCCCTGTGTCATCTAACAGTTTTTTCCTTGTATTTGATAGTGTAAATTTCTGACATAAACTGCCAATTAAAGACAGAGAGTTATCAGAACTTCCAAATAGTTTAATGACTCAAGTATGATAGTATGTAGGCTATTTTCTAGAAAATTTATGTGTACCAAGATAACTTGGTTCCATTTTGTACCCCAAATTTATTTCTTTTAACAGTTAGAATCAAAGTAATATGTGAAGGATGCAAACTATGGCTTATACATAGCGGAGGCTGTTCAATTCATTGGAATACTGTTGATTAGATGCAGAATACCGGGTAGTAACCCATAGGTATCGCTTATGCTGTGTGTGTGTACATTGATGGATTACATTGCTCGTGCAGAAGTTGGAGAGTGCAAATTTCCATGCAACCGTAGCTTGTGTTTTGCACATCTCGTGGGCACGGCAGTGTTGACTTACGCCAAGCACCTGAGCAACTGCGATCAACTGTGATGGATGGATGTCTTTAGTTTAACTAGGGTGGGGTGGGGGGGGGGGGGGGAGGGGGCTGGGGGTGAGGATGGAGGTGGGGATGGTAGGACGGGGTATCTAGGAGGGGAGAGAATATAACATGGACAAATATTAGCTCATGCTGTGAAAGACTCTTGCAGGAGGAAACATATGCAATCATGTGTGTGAATGAAGGCTTCAAGGGGTTTTCAAGCTTCTCCTTTTTTTTTCACATGCTTGATCTCTTACGTTATGCATGACTCATGACTTGTCCTCCGTACTCTGCCTGATGCCTCCTCGGAGGACATTGAAAAAGAAATCGCCATGGCAACCGTTACTTAGAATTGATTGTGGAGAAGCTCTCGTCGTCATCTCCGCTTGGACTGTAAATCTTTGATTCGATGGCTGCAGGGGTATTTTCCTTCCTTCCTTTTTCATGCCTATTCCTGCTCATGCGCTCCCTGAATTCTTAGAAATAAATTTCAGTGAATTAATAATTTTTCTATAATATCTTGTCTGTCTGTCTGTCTGACTAACCGATTATTGTTCTCTCTTGTTTTGTCTCTCTCTCTCTCTCTCTCTCTCTCTGTCTTTCACATGGTTTTCTCTGTTCAAGGCTCAAGAGTATACAGATAGGGATATAGGTGGATAGTATGTCGCTAAAAAAGTATACAAAAATTGGAAGTTACTTTATAATTGGTAGGTAGGTAGATATATGAAAAGATAATATCTTACTATCAATATATCTATCAATCTATCTACATATTATGTAGATAGATTGATAGATATATTGATAGTAAGATAGATAGATAGATATGAATAGATAGATTGATAGAAAGACAGATTGATATAAATAGATTGATTGATAGACAAATAGATAGATACAAATAGATATAAATAGATAGATAGATTGTTAGATAGATAGATAGACAGAGAGATAGATATAAATAGAGATATAGATCGATAGATGTATACGTTAACGATAGATAAAGGCTTATAGAATGAGAGATACTGCATGTTACAGATTGGATCAACATTATTTGCGGCAGAATTACGGAAGGCAATCCATCAACTTTGTCTTGGTTCTGAATCACCATCCCAAGCCACATCATCATGCCCGCTGATCTGACTCCTCTCTCCCGTCTCCGGTTACCGTGGCAACCCTTAACCTCACTTCTGGCAGCTCACCAAACCCTGCAGTAGTTAATGGCCAAGTTTTAAATGAGTAAGCAGTGTGGGCAGACAAGGATTCTATTTGTTTTCACAGTGTGATTCCCATCCTAAGCTAACCCCTCCTCCAGATACCCCTTCCCCAAGAAAAAGTATGATTAGAATGAAATAGAAAATAAAGTTTGTGCCCTGAACCAAGGCTAGTAGTGTCCTGCTATTTCTCTACAGACTCCATGCATCAGGGTGGATTTTTGCTGATGAATTAGATTTTGCTGATGAATTAGATTTTCTATGACATATTCCTAAATCTGTCCCCGCTGATAGATCAAATGCCAATGTGTATCAGTATCAGCAAGGCAGTAATGTAGAAATGCATTGATTGATACATAATACATACATACCTCCATACAATGCATGCTACATGCATAGACACTGGGCACACCTTCCTTGAATAGCGTGCCTTCACGTCATTATCCTGGGCACACGACAATATGTGCTTTTGCTACTGTGTGAGAGGATGCATATTATGTAGAAAGGAGTTTGACTGATAAAGAAGAAAAATATCAGAAACAGTTACTAGAAAATACTGTCATATTTTGCAAGAGTAATGAAATATATGTGGGATAGTGAAAAATGGATATTTGAGAGGGCATCTAAATATTAAACCAGAGAGAGAGAGAGAGGGAGAGAGAGAGAGGAAAAGGAGGAGAAGAACCAGACATACAGACAGACAGACAGACAGATGAACTGATAGATAGACACACAGACAGATAGGCAGATACAAAGACAGACAATATACAGACAGACAATAGACAGACAGACAGGCAGATACAAAGACAGACAATAGACAGACAGGCAAATATACAGACAGACAGACAAATTTACAGACAGACAGACAGGCAGATATAAAGACAGACAAATATACAGACAGACAGACAGGCAGAAACAAAGACAGACAATATACAGACATATAGATAGACAGACATATACAGACAGAAAAAGAGATAGACAGACAAACAAACAAACAGACAGTAAGAGAGGAAGAAAGCAAGAAAGAGAGAGAGGGAGAGAGAACTGGGAGACGGGGTAAAATAGGTTACAAATTTACCATATTAACCCCCATCGATCCAGCCCTCTTCACATTTCACATAAACAGAGGTGATCATACCCTGGTATGTTCCTCCATTTATCTTGGAACACCAGGGTGTTGGGCGGGGTCGAATTGGAGGTACTCTGCAAGAGACGTGGCACATGATGATGATGCAAAAATGTTGCAAAAAAGCAAAATGAACAATCTGGGGAAAATTCTGAAAGAAATGCTAAAGATGATTTTAGTAGTAAACATGTTTTTCCCTGTGAAGGGGAGAATTAGAAGTGTATTTATGTTTGTTGAGACATCACCAGTGATTCCATTTGGCATCTGGAGATTAACTTGGATAGATTTTGAAGTTGTGGGCAGAATGACCCATTTCACATTTTTTTGCAAAGAATATTAAGATCTGAGATTGTGCTGAAGTTTAGAGTGGGAAATGGGGACATGACTATCTCTCACAGCTTCGCAATTTATAAATGAAGAGGTTTTTTTTTAGCAGAATGAGTTAATTCCGTTCTTTTTGATTTGAGAAATTTTTTCTGGAATATGCTGAAAATATGCACATACACGCAAAGAAAATAATAAGAAGGTATGAGATGTTTTTAATCATAACTTCAAGAATATTCCTTGTTATGTAACAAGGGAGGCATCACTTGAAAGGCTTTTCTTTGCTCTATCTCATGATAGACTAACTATGAAATGTTTATGCCCATAGACTTAATACACAGAATTCACTTTTCTAGCATAATGAAAGAGCACTTGACTAACCACTTTCAGAAAGCAGGGGGAATAATTGCTACCCTATGTCAGTATCAAGTTGATGGAATGTGTGATTTTCATGAAAAAAGATTTTTTGTGGAATTCCCTTTATATTTTCTTTATATTGTTGTCCACACATGACATCATAACCTCTAGAAGTCTCCTCATCCAGTGTTTTCAACACCCAAACTTTAAAAATTCATAACTTTTTCATCGATTGTCCGATTTTCCTTAAACTTTCACTGACATGTTCTACTAATGTTACTGCTTTCACTCAATCTACATTTCTCTTTGAGTTTTGGTTTGCTTTAACATGTGGCTGGTCCTCTCAAAATCTCCAGAGTTTTCAGGACTATTCTGCAGTATCTCTTGTTCCATTGTTTTGTCAGAGGATTCTGGCGGAAATGTCTTTTTATCCCACAAATATCCGTCTGGGCTCTAAGAGACGAAGTTGCGACAAATGATGTAAACAGATCAGCCTATAATGTCAGTTTCCTGCCAAGAACGTGATATTTATGTTGGAATATCTTCGTTGGTCTTTTGTTTATGTGATTCTGTGAAACTGAGAATATGTAGGAAGATACAGGAAGATTTGCAGTGTTTGCTTCCTTCCCTGGTGTCCTTTGAGGTGCTATCTTGAATTTTACACTATTCTTGTCCGAGTGCCATCTCGTATTCAAGACTCTCTTTGCAACTCAGCAGAAATTGTGCAGTTTTAGCAGAAGAGGTTGTACATCCTTTGATTTTGGCGAGTCACTTGCAGATAAAATCCTTGCAATGTGAAAAAAACAACACCAACTGTCATTTGAATTGATGTTTTCACCCTTACCCCTTCTTCCTCCTGTCACTAAGCCTGCCCCTCTACCCCTCCCATAACTCCCAGTCATACCCCTACCACTCCCCCACCTCCCATCTCTCCCCCTTCTCTTCCCTCACCCCTTCCTCATCCTACCACTAGACACGCCCCTCTCAGCCCCCTACCACTAATCACACCCCTCTACCAGGGAGGTGGGCTCCCTGCCTCTACCCCTCCCACCACTCCCTGCCCTACCGTAACCTTACCTCTCCCACACCTCCCATCTCTTCCCCTACTCTTCCCCCTTCCTACTTCTTAACCTTTCCTATTCCCCTCCATCCTTACCCCAAATTCTCATCCTATCCCCAAATCCTCCTCCCATCTTCTCCTCTCCTCTGTATTCCCCCTTCCTCGCTAACCCCTTAACATGGCCTGGATTAGCTTGATCCTCCCAAGAGAAGATTGCACCAAAAGACAGAGAAGGGACAGGCATATTGGTTTTTCTTCCCGGAGACCTAGTTCTCGAAATTCAACTCGGCAATTCACCCGCGAAAATTCACCTGTGAAATTCACCCGTGAAATTCACTCGTGAAATGCACACACCCTCCCCAAAGTATCTCCTCCGCGTCCGGCATAATTTACACATCTCACACTCTGCGTGAATTCCACTTTTGTTAGCACAAGGTATAAGGTGAAGTGGACATGATATATCTCTGTTATTCTCCCAACGTAGGTCACTTTCCATTTTCGGCAGCATGACATGTTAACCTTTCCTACTACATTGTGTCACCTGAAGCTGTTGTAAGCTTTTGTCGTGATCAGTCTGAAACTGTGGAAAAGACTTTTATAAGTGTTTACATCTTGTCATTTTTGTTTTTCAGTGTCTGTAAGTTGTGTGCAGATAAAATCAAAATGATTTTGTCGTTAAATGCCGATGTGAATGTTACGTAGTTGATAGGCTCAGACTAGGTGTTCAACCAGACTTAAATTTTTATCAATGTGACTGAGACTTAAAAGTGAGCAGATTTTTTTTTTAATTTCTTGTTTTCATCTGTCTTTCATCTATTCATCTCTCTCTCTCTCTCCATCTATCTATCCATCTTTCTATCCATGAATTCATTTATTAATTCTATCCATCTATCTACCTACCAATCTATCTATTTATTTATCCATTTATATATTTATCTATCAATCCATCTTTCTGTCAGTCAATTCATTTATCTATCCATCTATTTACCTACCAATCTATCTATACCTATTTATCTATCATCTACATGTATATATCCATCGATTCATTTATGTATTCACCTATCTGCCTACCAATCTATCTATATCTATCTATTGATTTATTCATCTATCTGTTGATTTATTTTTCTGTCTATCCATCTATCCATCTATTCATCTATCTATCTGTCTGTCTATCTGTCTATCTTCAAATTGTAGGTTGAGAATGATAAGGGCGTTAAGTTGCCACTAAACCCATAGTGTTCAAGACAACTTAACTCCCTTCTCATTCTCAACAGACGAAATATTAATCAGTAGCAAATGCGTGAGGATGTATTATTGTCCAGTGTTGGTAGGAAAATCTGACCTCTTTTACTTTTTTTGACCAGTTCAATATGCACCCCACACGTGGCTCACATTATTGGAAGTCGTCTCAGATTTGCTTATTTTTGGTGGTAGCTTATTTATATCATTTCCTTATGACTGCTGAGCGTTGTTTCGCCCACAGTCCATGGGCATTCGATGATTTGTATCGCTTGGGTGTCCTGTAGATGACATCAGTAATGTGGGGAGAGATTACTGACAATGGGTCTGGATTTATAGACTATGTCTACAGGTGGCTTGAAAGGAATATCAAATGTCAACATTGAGCAGGTGAGTAGGAAGGATTGAATGGGGGTGTGAAGCTATTCAAATCATTTTGGCCACCTAGTCTTACTCCAAGGCCTTCAGTGTAACTCACTTTCTAAGTATGTCATGGTCAAGGGTCATCAGGAATTGCCATCATATGTTATCAGTTATCTTCATTTGAAAGGCAAATGGTAGTCAGGAACCAAATGGTATGAATTGAATAAGATTCTGTGTGACAAACTACAATGATATGAACCAAATAAGATTCTGCTTGCTTTGCTCCTTGGGATCATGAGAGCCATGTGGGCCCTATTTTTTTTAGTCTTCTTTGACTTTAAAATCATCAATGTCTACTTCATATTATAAGGAAATGAATAACATAAAGCAGTCAAAATGTATCTAAATACCTTCTTCTTAAAAATCTTAGCTACTTCTTCCGTTAACAGTTCTTGCCAAAAAGAATCACACAAAATAAACAAGCATTACATTTGGAAAGGTCATGATTGGAACAAACTGGATTGCACAGGCAGCAAGATGGAAGCATTGTCATCAGTGTATGTATAGGAAGCAGTGGTATTCCCTCACTACTTTGTGCTGATCTCATAGCTCTGTAGTCGATACATTAATGAGAAAAGCTGGTTGAGGAGCAGCAAACTGCTTCCCAATGTTCCCTATCAAGTGACCCCTTCCCCCAAGTAATTTGACATGAAATCATGTGATCCCCTGAAGAAGTGATGTAAAAAAAAAATCATGTTAGCTGTTCAGTTTGTTGCTGTTACCATGAATGTTTGTTTAATATAGGAACATTATACAATCTGGTGATCCTAGCTGATGTCATATAAATCACAAAGACTTGAAGAGAGACTAGGAATGGAATACACCTGTAGCTGGCCGGTGTCTGGGGCTTTGTTTGTTATTGGAGGCTGGCTGAGAGTGGCATGTTGACATTGACCTGAGATTAGCGCACACAGAGTTATGGGAGAATCAGAGAGAGAGAGAGAGAGATATGTAGATCAGTCAGGAGGGAGAGACATTAAAGGTATTATTTATCATTTGTGAAACAAAATCACAGCTTCAATGCTTCAAAATAGTTCTAAAATGTAAGTCAGGGATAGAAACAACAAATGTAAGAATTTGAATCAGTATAATCAATGTTAAGTTCTGTTGAATATGCAAAAAATGTGAGCAATAGTTATAATAAGAATTTTTCTAGACTAAATTGTCTACAGTTATGGTTTATTGAGAAAAATAGTGATATTTCCGTATATTTTAGGTTTTACTGCGAAATCTTGATATGGTGGGATGTTTTGTGATACGACTGGCCTATGCATATGCATCAAATGTGATATCTCAAGCACATTTTAAATCACTGCTCCCAGTGGTAAACAGTACCTTTAAGATAGAATGATTGATAGATAGGTAGAAAGATGGATAGATAGATAGGTAGATTGGTAAATGGATAGAAAGATACTGTAGGTAGGCAGATAGATAAAGAGTAAGATATATAGATAGATAGGTATATAGTTAGATAGATAGGTAGATAGATAGATAGATTACAGATAGATAAATAGATAGATAGAGATATAGGTAGTCAGGTAGAAAGATAGATCGACAGATAGATGGATTTTAGATGGATAGGTAGATAGATAGATTTTAGATAGATAGACTTAGATAGAAAAATAGGTAATAGATCTAGAGAGATTTAGATAGATGTAAACAGTTTAACAGACAGAATTGAAGGATAGATGGAGATATAATTTAAGGAACAGAGGGCTTGAGGGTAGAGGCGGGGGAAAAATTTGATGGGGTCATTTTTGGAGAATAGGGGAAAATGAAGGGTGGGGGGGGGGGGGAGAAAAAGAGGAAAGTCATATGCGGAGGAAATACAACACAAGTCAGATGGAATGAGGCAGGTGTGTTTCCCACAATGGGAAATTACTGACGGAGACGGAAGAAAGAACCAGGATGTAGGTTTAAAGAGGATGGGGGAAAGGAGTAGGAGGAATGCGAGTGGAGAAGACACCAATGAGAGCTGGTAGTAGGGGGAGATACATGGCTGGGCATCCAGGAGGAAAGAGGCCGGTGGAGTTTGGAAGGGGATAGGAGAGGGGGGAGCTTTGCTAGCTCTGGAAGAAGATGAGGGAGCATGAGGGTAGGGGATCGAGATACATGGCTGGGCATCCAGGAGGAAAGAGGTCGGTGGAGTTTGGAAGGGAGTAGGGGAGGGGGGAGCTTTGCTAATCTGGAAGAAGATGAGGGAGCATGAGGGTAGGGGATCGAGATACATGGCTGGGCATCCAGGAGGAAAGGGGCCGGTGGAGTTTTGAAGGGGGTAGGAGAGGGGGGAGCTTTGCTAATCTGGAAGAAGATGAGGGTAGGGGATCGAGATACATGGCTGGGCATCCAGGAGGAAAGGGGCCGGTGGAGTTTGGAAGGGGGTAGGAGAGGGGGGAGCTTTGCTAATCTGGAAGAAGATGAGGGTAGGGGATCGAGATACATGGCTGGGCATCCAGGAGGAAAGAGGTCGGTGGAGTTTGGAAGGGAGTAGGGGAGGGGGGAGCTTTGCTAATCTGGAAGAAGATGAGGGAGCATGAGGGTAGGGGATCGAGATACATGGCTGGGCATCCAGGAGGAAAGGGGCCGGTGGAGTTTGGAAGGGGGTAGGGGAGGGGGGAGCTTTGCTAATCTGGAAGAAGATGAGGGTAGGGGATCGAGATACATGGCTGGGCATCCAGGAGGAAAGAGGTCGGTGGAGTTTGGAAGGGAGTAGGGGAGGGGGGAGCTTTGCTAATCTGGAAGAAGATGAGGGAGCATGAGGGTAGGGGATCGAGATACATGGCTGGGCATCCAGGAGGAAAGGGGCCGGTGGAGTTTGGAAGGGGGTAGGGGAGGGGGGAGGTTTGCTAATATGGAAGATGATGAGGATGAACAAGAGTACATAAGTCGGGATGCAGCTAGGGGGAAGATACATGCCAGATCATCCAAGTGGAAAGGGGCGGATGGAGTTGGGAAGGGGATAAGAAGGGGGGAAGGTTTGCTCCTCAAAAAGAGGATGAGGAAAAATGAGAGATTGTGTGTGTCTGGATACAGGCTAACATGATGTGGGATTTGATGTTCATATTCTTCTCAAGTGATAGAAAAATGCCGTTGACCCCAACCAATGTAAAGGCCCGCAACAAGCCGAGCAAATCATGCCCAAGTCATGACCTCTTGACCTTTCTTATTATCCGTACAATATTTATCATATTTGACCTATTCCATGGTTCTGATTATCATATTGTCTTATCATGTTATAGTTTGCACTGAGCCAAAGCAATCAATCCACTGATTGGAAGTGTCTGGCTAAATTCAGCCTGTAGTTAATGGGAAGCAAAAAAAGAGAGAAAAATTCCACTTTGCTATATGCAAACAAAGCAGAAATTTTAAAAAGCCGGAAGCAAGGCTCGAAAGAAAAAAAAAAGTGATGCACTCCCTTTAATGCACTTCATTAAATTTAGATACGCAGGGCTTTTACGAGAGTACATCGTCGGTAGTGATTTTTGATGTACTGCTCAATCCCTTGCTGCATAAAAAAAAATGATATTATCCATTTTGTTCTCTTCATAGCATACATGACCCACGAATAGTGCATCTTGATTAAAATCCAAAGCCAGGGATTTCTTTTTTTTTTTTGGGGGGGGGAGATGGGGTGGGGATGGGTAGCACAGGTGCTGTGATGAAGCTGCTCTCGTGTGGCATCAAAATTCTGCTACTCTTGAGTTTGCCTGCACTCTGAAGAAACCATGGTCTTCTACCAGAGTCGTTGGGGGGAAACTTTTCATAACTTGACCCAGATACCGGGAGTAACACCCCCTCTGCCTTGCTTGATTTCAAGGATGCAAGCCGGAGCGGACGTGATAGAGTGTTTATTTCCTTCAACATATTCATGGCCTTATATTGCTCTCTTTTTTTTTTCCTATTTCCCCCCAGAGTTCCATAATTGATGTACTTTTGATAGGCATAATTTTGATTTCGTATGAAGCATTCCAGTTGCAGGCCAATTGTTGATGCATGATACAACACTTCTAAAATTTGTGATTTCGGGGGTGGGGGGGGGGGGATGAGGAAAATGATTTTACTTCTTCACTGTAAGTATTTGATAATTGTTCTTGAAACAATTGCTGCATCTAAGTTTTCAAATTGGCAATATGAGTGCATGGGGAAGCAACTACCAGTACACCATGGCAGTGAAAAGTTATTGCAAGAATCGGCAGTTTTGTTGAATTATAAATGGGAAATTGATATCTTCAAATTAGCAATATATGAAGAGTTTGTTTGCAAAAACCAATAAGTCCATATTTGTCAAATGGAGATATTTGCGATTAAAGGTCAAGAAAAATAAAGAGAATAATAAGAAAATTTTTGCTTCTTTTGACCATAACTTCCAAAGTATACCTTCATATGTAATGACCAATATATCATTTAAAAGGTATTAGTCTGTACTTTATGACAGAGACCGTACTTCAAAATCTTCAAAAATGGACTTATCGGTTTTTGCAAACAAACTCTTCATATTGATTCAGGTTTTGTTTTGTTTTTTGTCTTCGTCATGGGGGGGGGGGGAGTATACTAGAAGTATTTTGTGTTAACATGTTCACTTTGAATGCTGTTAAATTACAATATTTTTGTGTCTTGAAATTTTCAGGAATTATCTCTGACATTCAATGCATACAATGTAGACACAAACTTTTGTGTCATTTTAAATTCACAAACTTTGTTCTTGCAAAATTTGTGAAATTTAAATGCAAGCAAACATTCCTCATTTTACAGTATGTGCTTGCAATACATAAAAGTGACTGCAAAACACACATATGTATTGGCTGTAAGTGGTTGTCTTTGTTGTTGTCTTGGGGCGTGATGATGCACTAAAATATCTGAATAATGAACAGTGCAATTTAGCTAGGTGTGTATTCCTTGTGTATGCCACAAAAGTTTTGATGCATTCTGGTATCACCTGTAGGGAGCATGATAAGACAATGACAATTACTATTGATCTCCTGACAGTTTAGAGTTTCACACAAGTGGTTTTTATGGCTGTGCCCTCAAATGGTCCCATCGATCCTTAGCCTTTCAGTGCCAGAGGCGGATCAAGGGCCACATCCACAAAATGGCAGTGACATCATGTGCAATCAGGTGGACAGTGATAGCAAGAGAGTTAAACATCTGCACTGTTGTCCCCCTCCAGAAGCCACCAGCACGCACCCCTACTCTCCTCCAGAAGTCGCCAGCACGCACCCCTGCTCTCCCTTTCAGAGTGAGCCATCCATATAATACCCGATGTGGGAAAGTTTGGGATCATCTGCTCTCATCTGACAATTTGGCTGGTTTTCTCTCCCCCCCCCCCCAACCTTTTTCCCCTCCACGTCTTTTCCCTTCCACATCTTTCCCCTTTTCTTTGCACCAGTTTGACTTTGAAAACCCCCGTTTATAGACAAAGAATCTCTAGTGTTAAATCAATGTGACTACACAGGCTTTTGTGACTAGAAGCAGTCAGTCTTCCGTGGCAGATATCATATTTTGTTTTGTATCATATGATTGGGGATGGGAGCATGAAGGGGGGGGGGGGGGGGGGCGCTGGGAACAGCTGCATGCTAATTGTCATTCGTGAAGTAATTCTAGGCAGTCACACTTTATGTAGCAGTAATTGGCCTAAATATAAACTGGGACTGTAAGCCTACCCCCAACATTTTAAACGAGCTATCGAATTCAAGGTTGTCTTGTTAGCATCAAGCCAAGCTGTAGACAGTGTACTTGTTTTGACGCATGCTATTCTACATTAGTCATGTACCCCCCACTTGTGATTCTAATGACATTGTCAGAGTCTGATATGAGATAAGTGTCATTCTCCTTGCGTACTATAGATTCGGACAAAGGAAAATTACTTTTGTGCAAAGAGTGCTTCGGGGGGAAAATATACTGAACATAATGAGAGTTGTGCTCTTTGAAAGGACGTGAAGAGAAAATAGAGTTGGAATATTGACAATCTGAACGAGAGGAGAAAAGGTTGGATGCAATATCATATATCAAACATATTGTCGTTTCTGTCAAATATCCCGCAGACATGGATTGGATACAAATGGCCAGAAAAGAGAGTAACATTTATTGTAATGTGCTGATGTTTTGTGATGCAGTACCGAGGCATTTTATTGCCATTGGTGAATTTTCTGACAGCCGGCGGCGATCTTGGTCGGAACGGTTTGCACGGTGACGCCACGTTTGCTCCCGCGACAATTTCTCCTGTCTTATTTTCTCCAAGGACTTGGGTTTAGGGTTAGGGTTGTGATAATAGGGTTTAAGGTTTCAATAGTTTGATGTTGGAAGAAGGGTTAGGGTTATGTTTGTTGGTAGAATTTATGTTTAGCTTAGCATGCAGATATTTCATGGGAGCATTCTGCAGGAGCAAATGTCACGGAACCGCTCAAACAGAGCATATGGAAAGCAACTTCTCAGCAATTTTTCTTGGTTCTGTTCCATCAGAAGGAAATAGGAAAAATAATGGTTGACTGAAACTGTTCTGTCAAAAGTTGGTGGCAAATATTCATTGAATAAATACACACCCATTTCCTTCTTTTGTCCAGTTTTCAGCCTTTTTTTTCCCAGGATGTGTATGGTTATGTCATTGTAGAAGTCTGTGTGCACATGTGTGCCTGTGTTTACACACATGAAAAGAGGAGACGTATCAATTGTGCGCTGGCATCCTGTAACAATGTTGGTCGGAGATGTGTCTCAGTTCAGTCGGGTCTGTTTGCACAGTATCTTAGCAATACACTGGTAGTTCTGTTCTCCAATATTAAGGTGCTGTTCACTTTCCATGTTTGAAATCTGAATGTGATTTTTTTATTATGATTTATGCAACTGCCAACGAACACTGAGTGCTTGTATTCAGCAAGCAAGCAAGCTAAGGACAGAGCTCTTCAAGTCCCTGTCCGTGAGACTATCGGCCATGTGGATAAAAGTGCCTTGCCCAGGGACTTGAACCCAGGACCTCATGAGTGATAATCTCTGGTCTTATCCACTGGACCTACACATTGTGTTAGCATCAAATCAGATAAAGTAGATGGTAAAAGTCTCATCAAAATCAGTGAAGTCGTTGATTTCTTGGGCAGGTATTTGTGGGAAATGTGTGTTGAAGCAAAAGCAGCTCATTCTCAACTGGTTAAGATATGAAGGTTGTGGAATTGTGAAGTTTCATTCAGTGGGAGTGTCTTTAATAGGACCATAAAGGTCAAGTTTTTTGGAACAGGAAATATTGTCACACAATGCCATAAACTTCATACCCATACATGTACAGTTGAACCTCTCTTATCCGGCCTCCCTTTATCCGGATCTCTCTATTATACGGACGCAATCTCGCCGTGATTTTTTTTTTTTTTTTTATAATTACGGGAGGAAAGGGGGATTCCCAACTCCTTGAGAACTCCTACACAAACACACATGAATTACATATTACTTCCAACATTAACATACACCTCTATTTTGGGGTCTGTTACTGAGTGTAACAATGAAAAGGTTGCAGTATACACATTACTACATGTGGTACTACAATGGGCTACATCAGTACATGTGTATGTATATGTACATGTATAAAGCATTGAGTCTCCCGTATCCGGCCAAATCCCTTATCCGGATGAGCCCCGGTCCCGACTTGTCCGGATACGAGAGGTTCAACTGTATAGGGCCTACCACTTTTCTCGATGTAGTATGAATAGGTGCAGTTGTATGGCAATCAAAAGCTCTTGTAATTATTTCTTCTTCTTCTTCTCTTTACAGCTTGTGATTGTTGTTCTTGTTGTTTTGGGTTTATTTTGGGAGGTGGATGAGAAAGATCCCCAATTCATTTTCATGCAGCAGAGCATGTCATGTTTTTGTTCTTGTCTGTGTAACATCTTCTGCATGTTGATGACCTTTTTATGGAAAGGTTGAAAAGGATAAGTAACAGACAGAGAAATAGATAGATATGGAGAGATTTAGACAAAAATGCAGAAAGACAAATATAACAGAGAGAGAGAGAAATATAGGGAGATATACACAGAAATACAGAAAGGTACAGAAAGCAGATATATATCGAAATATGAACCCATGCTACCACATGTAAGAATGCAGCTAAGGTACACGTAGTCTTGATTGATTTTTGTCTAATTGGAGACATGAGAAATGAAAGGGCTCCCTCTACAGTCCCCACAATCACTTGCTGCAATCTTGCTAAAAGTTGACTAAAGATGAAATGGACAATCCCAGTTGACAGTACATACCCACCCCCATGTAAATATATGGTTAGGGGAGTGCCCTGAATGAACAATGCATCAAAGGAATATTACAAGAAAAACAGTATGTGCTGCAGTACCTACACCTGTGTATGTATGCTCACTGAATTTTTAATTAGAAAGGAAATCAGATGTCAAGAAACAGGGAGAACCCTGGAAATAATTTCATTTCAAGGACACAAATCAATTTTTACACAATTCAGAAAGGATCACAGAACATTGAAATGAAACCTGTACCCCAAGAAGTAGCAACAAATACAGTGGTTTTCACCAGTTTTTCTTGATGTATATGCAACATTAGTATCATCAAAGTTGCTGCTACAGCTATGACATACACATGTAGGAATACAATTGACATTTGATTTCTCATTTTGTTTTTTTGCGAAGACGTTTTCCAGTGGGTGAGAGGCTACAGTTCTTTTTTGCAGGTGCTCTGAATGCAAGACGGATTTCAGGTACATGCAGAGCATATTGCTATTATAGCTTCGACCAAATCTTGAGGTTGGACTTTGATCAGTTTTCACCTGGGAGTTCAAATTCCTCATCAGAGCTGGCTGTTTTGTTTTCCTGAAATGTTATGTCTTTTCCCACCAATATCTCCCCTTTCCTCTGAGGTGCAAGAGAGTCCTGATACATTATTTCTGTATTGTATTCAAATTTTTGAAAAACATTTTTTTTTTTTTGAGGGAAATTAGTTGAAGGCAAATCATTTTGCCTCTGACGAAGATTCTGCCAGGATCGAAAGCTCAGACCTCTTTTCACTCCGTATTAAAATTTTGTGCATGCTTTTTCTTTCACAAAAGATTGCCTCAACCACTAGAGAGCTTGTTGGAGGCTTGTTCTACCTAGCAACAACTGATGAATGCTAAGTGAATTCCTGCCCAGGAAAATTAGTTGGAGGGAACAGTTGACTAATAAAGATGGTTTGTTACTAGACTGTAAGAAAAGAAACATCCATGAATTGTAGTACATGTATACAGAAATGGTCTATTTTGTCATGACCTGCCATTCCTTTTCACCTGCAGAGCTTACAAGAAGGATGGCTAGTAACTGATCAGTGGGAATCAGTGGGAATGCTGGGGGATGATTGTTCCAATTCTTGTGGGATTCATTTAAGAGTACATTATATATCTATTGTTGTGTGAAAATTATTTGCTTCAGAATGGTCTCATATTCAATTAATGTGCACTTTAATGCCCTATCACTGTACAGGCATGCTAACCTGGCATATTGAATCAGAGACCATTCTGAAGCAAATAATTTTCACACAACAATAGATATATAATGTACTCTTAAATGAATCCCACAAGGATTGGAACAATCATCCCCCAGCATTCCCACTGATTCCCACTGATCAGTTACTAGCCATCCCCTTTAAAAACGGTCTCTACAGGTGTGTACCAGACTTCTGAGGCAAAGTCATTATCAACTCATCTAATTTGCTTGTATGATTTTGCCCACATCATTATTTTAAGAAGACACAAGAAATCTTGAAGACTGTAGTACTTTCATATACCTCTGACTGAGAAAACTTATGCTCGTCTGCTGGTGTGATCTAGATACTCTATTCATTAAACTCAAATTAAAACGTGCGGTAAAGTTTCTTGAAGTAACTCCCGGGGGTTTATATTGCCTGTTCAAATCATACCGGATATTTATTCTTTAACTCGTCACCTACCAATGGTGGCCTGTGCATAGGCAACATTTATGGTATTTTGACGTGGAGGTCCCTTAGAGTGTTAAAGGCATAATTTACCATTTGCAGATGAAACAAACGCCCAGCTTTAGTGCTTTAAAATAGTTCAAAAATGTGAATTAGGGATAGAAACAACCACTGTGAAAATTTTAATCAGTAAAATTGATGCTAAGTATTATGTGAACAATAGTTATAATATGGTATACCATTACGGTTTATTGAGAAAAATACTGACATCTCCTTATATCTTAGGCTTCATTGCAAAACCTTTATATGGGAGGGTGTTTTGTGGTACACCAGACCTACACATATGCATGAAAGGCGAGATCTTGAACATTTTTCAAATGACTGCTCCCAAAGGTAAACTGGACCTGTAATTTCACCATTACGGATTCCGCTGGTCAATGAGCTCCTCCATCTGTCTTGCTCATAGCTTCCAGAAAAAGGCACTGATTTGTTTGGCAGAGAATGGGTTACTTTAATAGAAATTACCGCTCCCTCCTTGTTACACTACGCTTGTGCATTGGGCCCGGGTGTTCTTGGGCATCCATTATTGATGAGTCGTCGTCAAATTCATTGCAATTTGCGGGCAAATTGGTAGCGCAGGTTGCGCCGGAATTAAGAGTCTACCAGTCGGAAGGGGGGAATGACCTTCCCTGTATTGTATGTATTCATGAGAGTGTCTGTTTGTGTGTGTATGTGTGTGTGTTTTGTCTGTGGTCATGTTGGTTGCCATGGCAACAAGGTAAAACCCAAATCTCCCCCTACGGGCTGTGTTTAAGCTGTGTTGCCAGGCCTGTAAGAGCTGTATTGATAATGCTGTGAGTACTTAAGTCAATAACGAATTACAGTCTGAGAATAGAATTATTACAGGGAGGAAATAATGCGTGTATTTCATGGGAGCAGGGTCACAGAACTCTGCAAAATTTTTTCAGTCTTCGATCAGTAAGATTTTTTTTAAAGCAAAATTGCACTTATAAGCATAATGCCATGCACCACTGAAATACAATTACACATGGTTATGTGTGTACATGAAACAAGCCTAATACTGTAACAGGGGAAATTTTTTGTGGTGTGGAAATTTTTTTTCGTGCACTTTGCGCGACAGACAAAACTAGTGCAAAAATAAAAGCTTGCAAATATCTTTTGCTTGTTATATATGCCACTATGTAATGTCTTAATTCTGTGGAATTAAAAACATGCAAAATTCATCTCACTCTGTCGAGCGTGAAAAATTACTTGCACGAAAATATCCATCTTTACAGAAAATACGTGTTGTATTGAAAGATAGTTAGATACTGATGTAGGTGGCAAACTCCATTTTGTTTCGTGAGTACATACATTTCATTTAGGATATGTCAAATATTTCCTTTTATATGAATATATTTCATTTTTGATAGAATGAGGAAGTAAAAAACACACTCATGCATACAAAAAAACCCTGATAGATATAGATTTGTGATATATGTAACATTTATTTTGGGGAGTGTTGGGAGGTGGGGTTATCTGAAATGATTCCAATTTGTATTTTGCTGAGCTGGATCAGAGTTTGTGTCCTTTTGGTGATATAAACTATTAGCAAGTGAAACAGATAAACAGACAGACAGACACATTAATAGATAGACACACATGTACAGATAAACAGACACAAGACAGACAGACAGACGGACAGACAGATTGATACAAGCAGCTAGGGATAGGGAATGAAAGGGTCAATTAGAGCAAGAGAGCAGGAAAAGCTCATTCGGCGTGTCCCCCCACCCCCGTCCACGGAGCAGTCGATCCTCTGTCGCCCATGTGTTTGCTCATGATGAAGGATCGATCCATACCAATAATGGGGGTATGTGTTCTCTCTTTCGAGGGGTTGTTTTCAAGAGCTGTATTTTCCCCCTGTCTCATGGGATGGAAGCTATATTTGCCACTAGTACATGCTGTGTAACAAATGCCAAGCTAATAATGCTAGCCTCATTTTCAGACTGCTCATACTTTGTCTTTTATTTTGTTGTTTTTCTTCAAATTCTTATTCCTCTTAGATGGAGCCATTATAGCTATTCATGTTTATCCTTATTAATCAGTGGTTAAGTGAAATATGCTTTAGACTTAATTTGATTATTCCAGTTATTATCAATGAGAGTAGGCTTTGTTGGGGTAGTATTCACAGTCTCGGAGTACTACATTGTATTTGCCTTGAGAGTAGGCTGTTAACTTAGTAGCGAGCTTGATCAAGGCGTATAGCTTTACTCCATGCACACTATAGATGACTTGGATTTACATTGACGTCAGCAACTATCAGTTTAAAGGGACGCATCAGCTTCTCTGCCATGCTTCACATCATTTGGTGTATGGATACCAGAACTGAGAAGCAAATTAGCTCATCCATGCACAGGCAGATTAAGTTCCTTGAATGCTGACACGAGACAAGGATTCCTCATTCTCCTCTTCTTTCTTTCTTTCCTCCTTTCCTCCTTCTCTCTCTCTCTCTTCTCTCGTTCTTTCTTTCATTCACTGGAAGCATATATGCATATAATAGATGCTGTCTCGTCCATGTTCGCAATCTGCAAATTGGTGTCTCAGCTATGCATGGCACTTCAATTATGCTATGGGGATTTAGTTGGATTGTATCCTTAGCTTCTGTTCTCTGCTTGCTTCCTTGATTTGAGAACGGCAGACCTCAATGCCACTTTTTGAAACTGATAACGGGGTTTGAACCATGAACCAGAAAATGTAGTCTCCTCAGGTGACTGGTAGATTAGTCTGTTGGTTGCCACGGCGAGTGAAGGTGATACCACTCCATGGATCGTCTGCTGATGTGTGTGTCACTTGGCGGGGGAGGCTGGAGGAGGTCAGTGCTGCCACGAACAATTGACACCCATTACAATCAACCCCGTCCCACAGTCTTGGAAAAAATTCTTCAAGTTCTAAGAGAATATTGTGGCAAAAATTAGCATATTAAATACAACTAAGTGCCTGCATGTAGGCGAATAGCACATCACACTATTCAAATGGGGAAATTTTGAATTTTTTTTTAATGTATCCTTGATTGTTGTGTACATGCACCCTTTCATTAAGCCATGGAGCTAATTTCTTACTGAACTGAATGTGAATATCATTTTTGATGGTTTTTAATTTCAGTTAGTCAATTTATTAGAATTAAGGAAAATGTTTTTTCTTTTCTTGTTCTTGTTATTGTCAGAAACAAAGAATGAAGTATGCCTGGTAACCTTGAGGAAGCTCTCATGTCCCCGGTGGAAGCATCTTAGAGAATGTTTGTGTGCGTGTGTGTGTGTGTGAGAAAGATAGATACTACATAGGTAGGAACACATCAATCCTTTGTACTATTGCAGAGAAAAAACAAAAACAAAACAAAAAACTTCTCTTTACTTCAGATGGCCCAAGTGTTGCCGTGACTCTGATCGGATATTTATTACTGCTGAGAGCCGAGGCTCCGACGCATATTACATAATAAATACCTCATCAGTGACAACATTACACCATCCTCTCTCATCCTCCTGTAAAGGGATGGTATAGTATTGGTGGAGACGAGGATTGGGCTTTTAACTTTTTGCGAGACACAATGTACCAAGAAACCTCTTTATGAAATAGTACAGAGCATGCCATTCTAAGAAGAATTCACATTTTGTTTGTTGAAAATCAGTTTTGGAATGGCTGAGACATCCAAAAAATTAGTATAACAAAGTGATCGCAATAAAAAGTGGGTCATACCTTTTATTAGGATTGCTCTTTTTCAGATATCTTACACATTTCAAAAGCAATTTTCATCAAATAAACATTGAATTCCCCTTGGAATTACATGCTCTTTCACATTTCAAATTGAAGGTTTCCCACTATCCCAACAAAAAATATTAGAAACCTGAAGTCAGGTCTCGACCAAAACTATACAATCCCTTTAATACTTTATCGCAACTGTTACCCCAATCTACCCACATCGTTCTCCCTAGCTAGGTATTAGAAGGGGAAATGCGTCTGTGTTCTGTGGATGACACAACACAGCCAAGAGCGGGATAGAATGACGTGATGTGGATGTTGGATGGACACATTATGCACACACACTATCAGAGATGCTGACCTTGTGTTGGTATCATTGCAGCATTATGAGGGCTGAAAAGGCATTGTTTAAATGGAAAAATGGGATTTTTACCTTTTCTGACAATAGGCATGTGCAAGAACACACTTTTTTTGAAGAAAAACAAAACAACAGTATTGTCCATGAAACCTGTAGTATTTTTTTGCAAAAAAAAAAGAAAAGAAAAAAGAAGGGGCAGTACAAAATACTGCAAAAAGTTACAGTTCGTTACTCTCTGGAATGCAACCAATTTCCCTCAGAGAGAGAGTGTGTGTGTGTTCTGTATTGTATATCACAATACAGCATATGAGTAAGAATAATCATGTGTATACATCAGAGGCATACATCACGGGCATACATCGCAGGCATACATACCTATGAAGGAGTATGCATGCCCTTGATTTTTTTTTTTTATTGTGGCTGCTACTGAAACACTAAATGATCGGTGCTTTATCTATATACATCGATAAAGGGCAATTTGTCAATCAGTTGCAATAGAATCATGTCGTGTAGAAATATGATACGGTGGGCATGAATCCCACCACCTTTTCCCTTTAAAGACAAACAGGTTGAATAAAGTTTACATTCATGTCACATTGTTAATGGCAATGATGTGAGTAGAGTTAGATGCTGTAGACTTTGATACTATGCACCTGTTAGTCCCATCAGTTCCATTTATAGTTATGTTCGTGCGGTTACCCCAGCATAGATGATTACTTGTACTAATGGCAGGTGAAGCCGATTGCTCCTTAAATACAAGCTCATTCACATGCAATTATTGTCAACAAATACGTCTGGTATTTTCTGGTTGGCAAGCACCACTTGATGATGACATGTGATGAAGTGGTTCAAGGGAGGAGGGAGGAGGGGTATTGTATCCTGGATATATTCACAAGAGATGTAGCCAAAAGAAATCTTGATGTGTTTATATTAACGTGAAGTTAGTGTGCTATAACAGTGTTTCCTTACTCCTTGACTTGGACTATTATTGGAGTTACTCTCCCTTAGGTCTTCACATCAAAGTAGCTAATTTCAAAGTTGATATGAAGTTGAAGAAGCTCAGTATGAACTTGACTTTGAATCATGTGTTGATTACAAGGTAATTATGATATCAAAATATTATCATGATTATATATTGATATTATAAGTTTTACTTATAACATTTAGCTGCCAAGTCTCCCTAGTTCTACAAGACGCTCCCTGGAAAAGAATTTACTATCCTAGCAAATTAATTAACTAAATACTCATTCTAATTGAGGACATGAAGTCTTCCTGATTCTTTTTTTCCATTGATATGTATGTAACATTATCACCCTAGTTGTTCATTGGAATCTCCCCATTATTTACGTGGGACTGTTGTCTACCTTGATATCAATTAAAATGTTCAAGATATCATATTTGATGCAGATGTGTAGGTCTGTTGTATCACAAAACATCCTACCATATAAAATTTTTGCAATAAAGCTTAAAATATATGGAGATATCAGCATTTTTCTCAATAAACCATAACTGTAGACGGTTTAATCTGGAAACATTTTATTATTACTATTGTTCACATTTTGCGTATTTAACAGCATTTAACATCGAGTATACGGATTCAAATTTTTACAGTGGTTGTTTCTATTCCTAACTCACATTTTAGAACTATTTTAAAGAATTAATGTTGGTTTTTTGTTTCATCTGCAAATGATAAATTATGCCTTTGACAAGAAAAGGACTTGGTTACAGGTTGGGATATATAATTAGAGACTTTTAATGGTTGGCAAACATACATCAAATGCTTATCGCTTGCCGAGGAGCAAAAGATGAGAAGAAAAGATGCAAGCCAAGCAATATTGTGGCAAAAGATGGTTGAGATTGTGTTGTATTCCGATCAGCCACTTGGGGATTCTTTCACTTTGCCTTTAAAGGCAAGACAGAGTTCACGGTCGAATCGTGACCGATCACAGGGTACGCTGCACCTCACCCCACCCCCATTCCATGAGACACCCCCATTCCACCCCTCCTCCTCCCCCCCCCCCCCCCCATATTCACAGATGACTCTGACCAACCACGCAGGAGGTGGTGGTGTGATGAAGGTTAGGTGTGTGATACCCCCTCTGTTGGGGAGATGCAATTTTGCTGCGTAAGGTTCCTCAACTAGCAAGCTAGCTCTCGAAGGGGCTTGCAACAGCACTCCCCCACCAGAGACTACACGGCGGCGGACCGGTGGAGGGGGGCGGCAGAGCTCGGCGGCGGCGGCCTGAGGAAGCGTCTGTCCCGGGCTCCTCTGTTGTCTGTTGCAACTATCTGCATCTCGTCACCTCGCTCGTTGAATTAATTATCGTGCCCGTGTCTTCGATTCCCAGCCCCATCTCGTCTCGGTCTCCCCTCCGTCTGTGCCTCCCGGTTCTGTGTGGAGACCGGTCTCTGAGTGCATTGTCCCACATATTTGATTAAGGGGCAAACTGCATGCTAATGCATAAACAAGACATACTCTTACTAGCTCCAGCTCCCTCTATATCTTCCTTTCTTCATCTCCCTCTCTCTCCCTCTCTCTCCCTCCCTCTCTATCTCCCTCTCTCTCCGTCTCTCCCTCTCCCTCTATACTATCTCTCTTTCTTGGTTGTGTAGTAGTAAATTTCTTCGGCTGCTGTCAGTTTGCCTTGTGACACACAATATGTCTCCTCATGGACATTTATGTCTCACCATATCTTCAGCTTATATGTTAAGGCCAACCATTCTGTTTTCCTGTCTTCTTCTCTTCCTCCCTCTTTCTCTCTCTCTCTGTCTGTCTGTCTGTCTGTCTGCCCCTTTCTCTCACTTTCTACATGACTGTCCATATGTGTATATGCCTATATATTCCTGATTCCTATATATTCTCATATTCCTTTATTCCTTTATTCCTATACTCTTCTAATATTCCTATATTCTTATATTCCTATCTGCCTATATTCCTATATTCCTATATTCCTATCTTCCTATATTCCCATATTCCTATATTCCTATATTCATATATTCCTCTTTTCATGATATATATATATATATCTATTATCATCATTCTCTTTCATCAATATAATGTACCCATAATATTAGCTATCTCTCTCTCTCTCTCTCTCTCTCCTCTTCTGTGCTGGGGCTGCTGTAATGAGCTTGGCAGATTCTAGTTGACATTTAATCAGCTTAAAGGGGCTATTGTAGATGAAGTTATATCTTCAACTGTGCCACTCACAATGCGCAAAGTGCATTCTGTCACATTATATCTGCCACATTTTATCTTCACCAGATTTTCCCCAAGCTCACTGTATATATTATTTTCTCTCGATGCTGTACACGATGCTGAATGCATTTCGAGTCATTCAGAAAGCAATCCTCATTAGATTACATTGACAGGTCAGTCACTTGACATGAGCTGTACAGCATGTACAAAGTATATTGCAGTACTGGTTTGTCATGCCCACACACATATATGTGCATATCTATGTATATTTTTGCCCTTTTTTTTCAGGTACCGGTACTTTAAAGGTAGAATCTTTCCTTGGGATATTCTACCAAATGTTTTGTGAGAGCGATGAGGAGTTTATGGTGTGGTGTGATTACTTTGAAAAAAACAGAAAAGCAAAAATCAACTTTCATTCCATAACCTTTTGCAGCAAAAAAAAAAAAAAAAAAAAAAAAAGATAAAGAATGAAACTGCCATTTGTAACCAAATATTCTTACAGCATATGGCTGCACAGTAATTCTATCAGGAAAGCAGCATTTCTCAAACAACTTGGGACCTGTTACACGGAGATGGATGCAATTATTGCAAGATGCTATCTAAAAAAAGACTCGGTTGCCATGGTGATAACTGCAATACTCATATACTCATATATAATACTCAAAGCTCATATGTTACACGGCTTGGTTGCTGCAATGGGGAATGCAGCTCATTATGTATTTTTTGATTGTTTTAAACTTAAAGTGAAAAAGAGCTTGAAGGAATGAAAAAACAGCTTGGCTTGTTATATGTCTTGGCTTTTACCATGCTAACAGCAGTTATTGGTTGGGATTGTGATAATCTGCTCTATGAAATAAACTATGTGGTATAAGATGCTATGATGCAGACTGGGATCTGGGTTGAGTGTCCTCTAATGTACTAATGTGGATGCAGTGAATGTAAGAAAGATGAGTGAAACACTCAGTGAAATTTTTGGTTGAATCGGATGCTGTTCACAAAGTATGTATAGAGAGGACATCACACAACAACATCAAAATCTTTAAAGAAATCTTAACCATTGCGTGATTCATTCATTCATATTTGTTTTTTCAAGGTTTCCTTGAGTTTTTCACCATTAGGGAGCTTTAGATTTTAGACGCGCGGACGTTCAAAGGGAAAAAAACATGGTCTTAGCGTGCGCAGTAGCGCACGTCAAGTTACTGCGCACGCTCAGACCATGTTTTTTTCCCTATGAACGTCCGCGCGTCTAAAATCTAAAGCTCCCTATTGTATCTGCATTTACTGCATCCACATCCATACATGGGGGAAAGTGCCCCTTTTGATGAAAGTCTAATTCAAGCCATTGAAGACTAGAGTCGAGAATACCTGGGCAGGTGTCTACAGGAAACGTGTGTTATGGTAAAATCAGCTCGTCCTCAATGGGTTACTGTAAAACGAGGAATGTTCACGTGCACTTTAATTTCACAAATTTCGCGAGCGCCAAGATTCATGAAATTAAAATGCCCGTGAAAGTTCTTGTCTGCACTATATGCATTGAAGGCCAGTGGCAGTTCGCGAAAATTTCATGCCACGAAAAAGGCCGTCGGCTCCAATTCGCGACAATTTCATGCCGCGAATGTTTTACAGTAATACAATTGCTCCTCAGGAAGAGACTTGTGCTTTGTGTACATGTACACAGTTCAGTTGTACAAGAGAATCTTCTTCTTTGGGACCATGGGTCTTGCTAACAAATCATGCAATATTTATGCCTCTATTAACTGTATAATATATAAACCCAGTATGCTACAATTCTTCACCATGGCATTTGTGACCTTTTGCCTCTCTCTGTATGTTCATGCGCATCTTGTTGCTGACAAGCCTGTATTCATTCTGTGTGCCCACTGTTTGGGCAGATCACTTTTAATACATTCACTGGGCTGCGAAAAACTTACATCTATTACAAACTTCACATGAATGCTGTGAATTCTATGAACTCTCTCCATTCATTGTTATACGCTGCAGAATTGAAATGCAACTATATCGGTGATTACATCCATGTGATCTTCATACATCTGCTGTAACCTTATGAGCATTTCATTCTTGATGCATCTTGCCATGTATGAAGTATAGATATGTCTGTATTTTGTCAAAATAATCAGATATTTATCAGCTATTTACTCAAAATTATATTCCAGTATGATACTTGCATATTGAGAATGTTTATTTGAGAATATAAAAAAAAAATATTGCCCATAATAGCATGCTAGACTGACTAACAGATGAAAAATGAAACATTTTTTTGCTTCACATCCAATGAGATTGAGAGTGAGGCCATGTGAGAGACTGCCACTAAATATCGCCCTGTATTCATCTTCTTATCGTACCCAGGGTTCTTCGAAGCGGAAAATGGGATCAAACACTGAGCTCGTCAACAGCATCCTCAGCAAGCTAAGGGAGAGCAATGTCGCCATGGAAACCCTGGAGCTGGCCCGCTCCCTCGGGAAGCGCTCCCGCAAGGACGTCAACCCAACCCTCTACCGGATGCAGCGCAACGGCCTTATCTTGAAGGTGTCGCAATCACCTCCAAAATGGGGCCTCAAGCGCGAGGTGACGGTGGGCCCCCTGCACGGCACCGCCGGCGACGGTGACTCTGTACAGGGTGCCGATGAGACGGCGGCTCAGGAGGCACTTGATATTGGCGACGGGACGCACCCGGGCGTCGAGGTTAACGGCATGGACATGGAGAGCGGCGGTGATGTTCCTGTCGTCGAGGGATCTGACCATTCCAGTCACGGGGGTGCGGGAAGGGCGCACCCGCCCCTGTTAACAACGAACTACAATGGAGCTTTGCCCACCCCTGTGGTGGACCCCCTTCCGTCGCCCTCAAATAACTCCAGCTCGAGTGACGACTCGGAGGTAACTGAGCAGCCGACAGTGTATGCAAAGCCGCCACCACCGCCGCATGAAATGGCACAGAACTTTTCAAGACCGTACACGCCTAATGGCATGGACCACCGATTACTGCTTGCATTGAGGGAGAAAACGGACTCTATTCACTCCAATGACCTAGCCAAGCAGCTCGGGTACCGCACCAAAAAGGAGATAAACCCGACGCTATTTAGTATGCAAAAGAAAGGACTTGTTCGCAAAGTGTGTGAATCGCCCCCTCTCTGGGTTATTACCCCCTATGGCAGGCAGGTGGTGGAAGTTGAGCAGGCGAATGCGGTCCAAACCCAGGGGTCTCAGTTTGGTCCGTCGACCAGCACACCACAGCCTGGAACGGTGCCTCACTTCAGCTTCAGCAGTCACTCGGACCAGCCCCAGGCTGCGCCGGTCCAAGTGCCCCCAAGTCCCCACTCACTGATTTCGTCCAGCGGTGACCGGGGAGCCTTTATGAGCAGCGAGAGAAATGGTGCACAAGGCGCCCCGGGCCCAGTCGGAGGTGGGGAGTACTCCGCTCTCCTGCAGTCTACAACTGACATGGAGATCAAGGTACTGTGTGCTCTCAGCAACCAACAGGTCCAAGGAACACTGGACATTGTGCAAAACGTTGGCTTGAACCGTGGCAAGGCCAAAGATGTGAATCCGTCACTCTATGGCTTGGCCAAGCGGGGTTACGTCACCAAGGTAACCGACAGTCCCCCGACGTGGTCCATCACCGAGAAGGGACGGGAGACAATCGCGAAGGAAAAGAACTCGCACGGGTTGAATGGCGTGACAAAACCGTCGGAGGTGAGCAGTCAGGTCACCAGCGTGACACCAAGTCCAGTCCTGATTGCTCAACCCCTGAACTCTACCGCTTCTCCTGGAGTCATCCCCCCAGACCCTAGGACCATTCTCCAGGGTTGGGAAAACAGCCAAGGAGCCGGTCTCGCCCCTACCATCCCAACTCAGGTCGCGCCCATCCGTGCCACTACCATGCCTTACGTCTCCAACTCCTTCGCCACCCCGTCTCTTGCCACCAACAGCAACAACCCTGTTGCCCCCAGCCCCTTGCCGCAGTCTTCCCACGTCGTGTCGGCAACAGGGTCGTCTTCGGGTCAAGCCATCAACAACGAGATGTTCGCGGCCATCAACAAGAACCCTGTCAGCGCGCTGACGGAGTACGCCCAGGCCAGGCATCTTCCAGTTTCCATAGATCTGTTGCAGCAGTCTGGACCACCCCACAACCCAAGGTACTTCCACCCATTCTGCATTTGAGATACCTCCAAGTCTGCACTATTCACTCGGAGTACGAAAGTTCTCTCAGATGTGGCCGCAACAGAGGCTGAAAATTACATGAAAGAGATCTGTATTCAGTATAACTGGGCCTCAGAAATAACTACACGGGCCAAAGTGGGCCTAGGGTTAAAAAAGGTTGAGAGGTGCAGTTCTAAGGATACCCCACTTGTCCAAAGAACGAAGGGGGCATGGTAGTGGGTAGGGGGTCGACAGGAATGCCTCCACATTACTTGTCTGCATCAAATTATGCTTTCTTTGTGGAACATTTTATCTGGGGATTTTTTTTTTCTGAAGTCTTCTTTGCCAACTATGTTACCCATGAAAAAATCTCTTGAGAGAAATTTCTACCCTGTATACACTAACATTATCAAGCTATGTTCATCTTTTATCTCATGTGCTCTGTACTTTTATGTTGTTGCATTTGTTTTCTTTCCCTTTAGACAGTTCTTTATCCTTTCATGTGATGCCCATAGCTGAAAGAGGCCGTAATCGGGTCAGCTACACTCATTTGTGAAGATTTTACGGTATATAAATGTAGTGCAGGTACCTTTTATGGCCTGCCTTCGTGAGTAGCGTGAGAATATGCAGTTTTGTGCAAGATTAATTGCCATCATTTTGTATAATGTGGTTCAACAAAAATATACTTACAGTGTAGTGTGCCCAGGGCAGGTGCTGAGGGGCTAGACAAAAGTAACGACATGAAATTTGGCGAGTTGTGTGCAGGTGAAAATATAAGACTGAAATGTGTACTGGGCATATATTTAGGAGCTTTATTATAAAGTCTTCAATTTCCATGAACATCTGGATATTATTTCCCATTATGCATCTCTTGATTTGTTGGGGATTAAGAAAGACAACAAATGCCCTGTCCTTATACATAATTTTCTTGCAAATGTACTCAAAAACAAACATACAAACAAACAAACTGGGGAGAGAAAACACAATCACTTAGCAGAGATGGCCTTTATAGTGACTGATGAGGGTGGTAGATGATTTTACAGACTCCAAGTTATCATAATCCCATTTACTAGACTTCGCACGTCTACCAGCTGATATTATGTGGCTGTAACGGAGCTTAAATTTCTGATTTGGACAAATTGTTCATATTAGTGGGTCCACTGAAATTTAAGATGCTGTTTAGTAGTATGGTGACTCACTATCATAAATTGTCAACTTTCCAGACTGAACGCTGTGATAGTAAGATGCATGAAAATAACTCCCCAGTTTGCAGCAGATGGCATTGAGTTTCAACCATTTTTTTTTCTTTTGTAGTTTAAGGGTTAAACAATAATATTTCAGACACTCTAGTAATATGTAGGATCATACAGCTCATCAGATCTTCTAAACTGGAAATATTGTTAAACAGTGCATTTGAACTCTTAGCTTTCTATGACCAAAAAAAAAATGTTTTCAACATCATTGTCTTCAAACAAATTCCACTTCGTGTAAGTCGTGGGTAGAATGAAAATTCTTCATGATGAAGTAGATTTTTTGATCTAAACCTTCTTGAATATCCCCCTCCCCCCCCCCCCCAAAAAAAAGAAAAAAAAAATGACATGAGAAAGTTGAAAAGGTTTACAAAGTTACACAAGGAAATAAATGAGAAAAATTATTAAGTGATTAAATAGACACGAAAAGATGATTAGATATGAATAACCATACAGATGAAATTGTAAATGCAGTGGTATAATTTATTCTCCATACATTTTGTTTTCTGTAGTATGAAAGTCCTCCAATGCTGTATGTGTGAGCCAAAAATGTATATCATTTTCATCCTTCTCCTCAAATCCAAATCATAAAAGTAATGATATAATTCATTCTTTCCACATCAGTTTTTCTATATATGGTTTAAAAGTCTTCCCATGCTCGATGTATTAGCCATTAAGTTTCTACCTTTTGTTTTTGTGTCCCTTTCCCCCAATCCAGGTTTGTTTTTGCAGCGTGTGTGGGTGGTCGACGCTTCCAGCACGTCACCAGTCGCAGCAAGAAGGACGGCCGGCGCGAAGCGGCTGACATGGCTCTCCGCATGCTGGTGGCAGAGGGCTCCCTTCAACCCAAGCTGACTCCCATGCCGGTTGTTTCCGTAAGTCAGCTCCACATACTGTAAAACCAGAAATTCTTGCGTGCATGAAACTTTTGCAAATTTCGTGGGAAGCGAAGATTCGCTAAAGTATAAATGCATGTGAAAGGTTTTGTCTACGCAATGCACTGAATGCGAGTGGCAATTTGCAAAAGTGCCACGAAAAATGGCAGGCCATCAGCTCCAATGTGCAAAAGTTTCATGCACCGAATATTTCTGGTTTTACAGTAGTTGGATTTTCTTGTCATTTTATTTTTAGGCGTTTTAGGTACACTCATTCAGGTGGATTCATATTGACTCATTTCTCGTAATGCTCTCCTACCTGTAAATCAAGATCTTTCTTTGCCAAAGTAGAAACAGTAAGTGCATTCAAATCATAGTGACTGAGGTATGAAATACCATGATAATTTGTTGGCACCATTCTTATTAGGGAAACCCCATAGTAATAGAAAACATTGGTAATTTACTTGGTACCATCATGATTCATGGAATACCATGGTATTTCTGGCGAATATTGCGCTTTGGCATATCTTCAGAGGGAAAAAGACATGCTGTGTTTCAAATCCAGAGAGAAATGCATTGCTAAGTGATCGGGAGCATTTCGTGGCATGATTCATAATCAAATCTCACATGCATGTGAAGTTATGTGAAGTTTGAATTAGCACCCTAAATGAATGAAAAAATAATAACGAAATATTTTGCAATGTATTTGCATTCACATGATGGGTCTGCCAAGAGAGGGCTCTGCACAAGTTCCGGACTTTTATCTCCTCTTCCTTTCCTTTTTGATAAAAATTTTGCAGACGTCACCAAACAGTGGGACGACCTTCTATGACCGCATCGCTGCCTTAAGTCATCAGACGTTCAACTCCCTCGCTGCAGGCATCCCGGACAGCATCAGTGGCCGGAAAGTGCTGGCAGCCCTCATCTTGAAGCAGGGAGAGGAGGACGAGGGAACCGTCATCAGCTTGGGAACAGGTGGGAATCATCCTCCCGTTGTCATGGCGATGAGGAAAGGAGATGAGCTACCAGTGTAGCCTTGGTGTGACATGAAAATTGTCTTGATGATCGGATGAAGAAAGTTTATTTGTCTCGATGTGCGAAGGAGAGAATTTGTAAGCAAACCAGCGTCTTGCAACACTGGTGCTCTTTGCAAGTTATTTAGTGCTGAAACTGATCCGATGGGCATCAATCTTATTTCCTACTTGTCTTGTCATGTAAGAGAAGTGCAATATCTCAGTAATTAGTTTTAACTTCATCATCCTCTATGTTTTGCTTGTGTTGCCTAGGCAATCGCTGTGTGACGGGAGACAAGCTGAGTATGGAAGGCAAGACGGTCAACGATTCTCATGCAGAGATTATCACCAGAAGGGCTTTCATGAGGTAAGCTCCCATCCTGGGAGAAAGAAGAAACCCGAAGCATCTTTTAAACTAAAGATTCCCCTCTCCTTAACTGCCTACCAAACTGTAAACCCTGATTGAGCAGACGTGCACACATTATGAGTGTGAAGCTAAAATTGGGAAAGAGAAAGCTGACTTTGAAGCAAAAGAAAATGCATCTTGAGCAGGAGACACACAGCTAGAGTTGAAGAAAGTCAAACTTAAACGGGAATAGTAGAAGACTTTGTGAAAATGGCGTCAAAGCTGGAGATCTCTCTGCCAAAAGCAGGAATAGTAAGAGTCTCTTCTGCTGTGAGCAAAATGTCTCATCTACTACAAAGTGACATGCAGATGAAAGTGTGTCAGTGGGTCACACTCAAGGATATCTAATTCTACAGTGGCTATGTTACATGACATTGTGCATACCTGAGAGTAAGCTGCATCTCCACTAACATCACCAAAGTTTTATCTGTGCATTATTTGTTTTATAAAATGGGTCTTAAAAAGTACTCTTCATTTTCCTTCATAGGTTGAAATCCAAGATGTCCAAAGAAATGTTCAAAGCACACTGAATACAAACTTAAAATCATTTACAGTAAACTAGTGGTTGAGCATTCCCTTGCAACCAATTGAGTATGCTGTGCTAAAGAAATTTGTGCATTGTGATGTCAGTGAGAGTGCCTTGTGCTTTTTCTTTGCACACTTTTTTTGCACTTCTGTGCATTAGCATTCAACAAAAAACATGCACATGTGATGAACCAATTTCTTTATTATGGAAGGACACATCACATTTGATGAAGTTATCAAATAAACTCATTAATCAGAAGAAGTTATAAACTCTTTTCTTCTCCATGAAGTTATATAATAAATTTTCACCTTTATACAATGTCGGACCCTATATACATGTACCTTTCTTCACTGACTCGCACCATTTTATATATCTTTTGTCCTTTATGTTGTTTTCTAGTTTCTTCTATTCCATTAATGTAACCATTTTTAGCTGTTAATCTTGGAATCGGAACTAGAGAGACCAACAGTCTATGCTGATTCCCCCCTGATACTGGGATGACTGTTCCAGTGTTGTGTTCTCTCTTTTGTCAAAAATGTCAAAGTACTTTTTTCCTGTATTGTTTGTATGTTCTATGTATAGTTGTTGCTTCTTTGTATAGATGCTTTCTATCAGAAGTCAAAGTAGATGTGATATGAAATTAAATTAAATTCCCAATTTTGTGTAGGTTTCTGTACGGTCAGCTCCAGACGTACGTGAAGACGCCGGAGGAGACCTTCCTCACCCAAGGGGCGGACGGCAAGCTGCGGCTGCTGCCCGACGTGACCCTTCACCTCTACATCAGCACCGCCCCCTGCGGCGACGGGGCGCAGTTCTCCCGCACCGACGCCGGCGAGAACGAGGAAGGGCCAGAGGGGACGATGGACTTCAGCGGGTCGGCCAAGCACCTGCCGACGTTTGGCAAGACCAGCCAGGGACTGCTCAGGACGAAAATGGAACAAGGTGAGGAATTTGACGTAATTTTGCTCTGCTATGATTAGATTTCTGTATTTTCTGAGCAAAATAACAATTCGCATTCATCAATAGACATTTCTACATAAATGTGATTCTGCATAATTCAATTAAATTCAGTTATACTTTATTTCTGTCCAACTCAAGGTAATACATGATACAAAGTAAACATTTCACAAATCATATTGTTTTAACAATTTTCAAGAAGTGTTTTAACAAATTGTAAGGATTTGTAATTATAAATATACCCTGTTGGTACATGAGGTTATATCTTCACAAAAATTGACAAGAAATCTAAGTTTTAAATTGAGAAGTCTGTGAAGTAGCATCATTAGGCTGATCATAATCAAAGCCTCTAAAGAGAAAATGGATGATTTTACTAAGGCCAGGAATATGTAAAGGAATGTGCATTATTTGGGGAATAATTATGACGTGTTTATGTCTTTATTTTCCACCCCCCCAATTTTCTTTGACCACCATAGGTGAGGGCACCATTCCGGTCAATACTCGCGAGTCGGTGCAGACCTGGGACGGGATCATGCGTGGAGAGCGCCTGCGAACCATGAGCTGCAGCGACAAAGTCGCCAGCTGGAACCTGCTTGGACTCCAGGGGGCGCTGTTGTCCCATTTCATTGAGCCCATTTACCTGAGTTCTATCACACTGGGTGAGTGAAAGTACCTGTCTAAATGAAATCTTTGCATTAATTCAGCCCCTCTTATTGTGCTTTGTGTCCCCAGCTGGCATGCCCGGCAGAGCGCTTGTTTCGCTAATTTGCGCCGATATCTTGAAAATTAATTGTCAACAAATAGAGATTACCTGTAGGACTATGTAATCCTCATAATCCCTATTGTGCTGCCATGGCTTCAATCTCTGTTGGAATGAGGCACATCGCCATACTTGATTGAGCTTTTCTAATCTACAGCAATATCTAGCTTAAATGGATTCCTGAATGATGGTAGAAGCTTGTCATGCCCATCTAAATCAGGGGCCGCGGGACATTTTTCAGTGTGGGGGGCTGCGGGACCGGAGGGGGTTGTCAAGGTCAAGACCGCCTCCCCCCCAGCCCCCTCGGTTCCACGGCCCCTGTAAATGCCTGGGCACGTGAATGGTTGACTATGAACATAGGTATTATGAAGCTGCATTGTGCAAGGAAAGTCATTTTTATGCCTCTGCCCGAAAACTGCCGTAGGCATTATGTTTTAGAGTTGTCCGTACTTCAGTCCGTATGTCCGTCCCCATTCGTTTATTTTATTATCATTTTTTGTGTGTGTGCAATAGCACATCACAGTCAAAAGGTCAAGACATTTCTTTTTTCCTTCATTGAAATTAATCAAACTGTGATTTTTTACACATGCTTTCTGCTATATCATACTGTGTTTCATTTAGCTTCTTAACAGGTCCATCAAATGTAAATCTTTGTGGCTTTGCTTAATCCATGAATATACATTGTAACTTAGGAAAATTACCCCTGTAAGAAGTGGTATTGCAGTTAAAATGGTATCTCATGAGCAGTGACAGGTTATTGGAAATGATCCTGACGTATGATTATATGTTGAATATAACAGTTATTACCCTTTGGATTATTTCAAGAGTTTATCTTAAGTAAACCTAGTTTGACTGAGATATTAGAGATCTCATGCTCATATGCAGTTGGCATTTTGCCTGTTGCATACAGACAGACAGACAGACACAACTTGACACAAGTACAACCAAACAGATGATTAACTTTTTTTTTGTTTCTTTTTTGTTACTTTTTTTTTTACAGAAACCTTGTACTGTAATTTTCACAATGTATCTAAATATGGATACAATTCCAAGCAGCATGTAGACAATAATGATCTCGTGAGAATGTTGACACACTGGCAGCTGATAACCTGTATGGCACCAGGTTCATGTTTACTGAACCTTTTAATACCAAAGTGCCATGTTCATATTTACACATGTGCACATTGCATCAGAGAGCCACCTGCCTGGTTTAACTCACAAGATGCATACAGCCTTTGTCTATTACACCTTGTCGATCTGGGCAGATGGCATTTTATGCATAACGGCAATATTCCTCTCTCTTATTAAATCTTTGCGTGCCACGTTTGCAGGCCCGCCTCAGCTGACGGCTTTGCACATGTTGCTCAAAGGCACAACAGCGTGCAAGCAGATATATAGATAGCAGTATGCCATGGGGTACATTGAAAGTATCATACATAGCTATAGCTTTGTCCTAAATTTTATTTTATTTCCTCTTCAACTTTGCTGCACTACATTATTAGCCTAAATATGCTTCTAAAGGAAAGATACATGGCTTGGAAGAACAGAAAGCTTTCAAAAAGTGTTAACGTGTTGCAGTTTCAGAATAACATGGCACACAGTGTGTTTACGCCATGATACACAGAGTTTGTTCCCCAGCAACCCCAGCTTTAAATGCTTACCCATTCAGAAAAGTTTTGTTTTGTTTTATTCCTGTAATTCTAAGTACTGTTCGACTGTACTATTTTGCTGTGAATAATGTTACATGTATGTGAGCTAGGTGTCCAATTACTAAATCTAGTACTTGAGTGTTAGCAGCTTAGCACTTTAAAAAGTCAGTATTGTTGCATTAAGGATAAAAGAGGAAAATACAATGACAAAACAGTCAAATTGCCTTGATAATCATAGCAATATATGTTGTACTTGGAAGATACTTCATCAAGGAGTTTACTACAGATTTTATATCGATGGTTTATAATTATTCTGACCCTGTGTTCTTTGCTGACATACATGTACACGTGTACAGGCAGGTTCAAATTTCAGGCTCTTTTATGAGCAAACTAGCTTCAAGTACTGTAAATGTCGAAATTTCCATGCGATTAATCCTTTTTTTTTTTTTTTTGGTGGTGGTGCTGAGCAGCTTAAACAACATATTCGGGGTTTCAAGAATTTGCACTGTGCAATTGTTAACCCATTCAACATATGCAGAGAAATTGTAATATTTTCATGGGTATTAGAATTGGTGCTGTTGAAAACTAACCCAAAGTACATGAAAATTTCCACATTTAGAGAAGACAATTTTCAGACCCTTTCTGCTCATCCTCACCAGCATCCCTACTCATAGTATGTATGCGAGATACTTGTTTAGCGGTGATATCATTTCACGAATTGCTCTTTATTGGATTCGTCTCTCCGTGTTTAGGTTCCCTGTATCACCACGGCCACCTGGCGAGGGCGGTGTGCTGCCGGCTCTCCTCGGCCCGCGACAACTTCACCCCGACGGAGCTGGACAACGTCTCGCTGCCGGACGAGTTCCACATCAACCACCCGCAGCTGGGGTGCGTGAAGGCCATCGACCCCCCTCGCGGGACGGAGAAGACCAAATCCCTCAGCATCAACTGGTATAAGGGGTGTGAGAAGCCGGAAGTCACCGATGGTACCAAGGGAAGGTGGGTCATCCAGTCATCAGTGGATGTTCTTGCTAGGCGATGACATCTATTGTCCTTATTGGGTCAAGAATCATGAATCCCATCCCCACTCTACCACATACGGGAATAGTAATGATAATAATAATAATAAAAATGATGCTAATGATAATAGTACTGTAATAATAATAATAATGATAATAATAATAGTAATTGACAGTGCTTATACGGCGCGTAACACATAGTGCGTAATGTCCCTATACGCTCAAAAAATGGAAAGATTAAACGAAAACATACAATTCCAAATACAGTGATAGTACAGGAATATTTGCTATACCATAAGAGAGACGTAGTAAAAAATTTCACCAAATTTATTCTTTTTTTTTCTTTTAGAATGTAGTTTCCGCGTTTCCTGATGCAAATTGGTGATTATTGTGTTGATCAATTTAGTAATTTATTTATTTATGAATTAATTATTTTTTTCATATATCCATTGATTGATATGTTTATTTATCTCAGGTGTGCATGTTATTCCCAGGTTTATAATGGCAGCCAATAGACAAATACCACATTATACATAGAATGACTGAAAAAAGAAAATACTGCAACAATGAATTCAAAACACAGTAATGATCAAGCATCTTCTGACCTTTGACTCCCATCTTACCTCACAGGATACAAGGTGTCCTCCAGTCCCAGCTGTGCAAGGCAGAGATGTTCAGCGAGTACCAGCAGACGTGCAAGCTCTTCGGCCGCTCCGACCTGCTGGCGTGGCGGACCTACCACGAGGCCAAGCGCAGCGCCGAGCCCTACCACGCGGCCAAGGCCTACCTGAAGAGCGTGCTCAACCATGCCAGCTACGGGACGTGGATCGAGAAACCCATTGAGGAGGAGCTCTTCCAGAATTGACGATGAGACTCGTCCCTCCGCATCTCGCCTCCGCCTTCCCCCCAGCCCCGCCCCCAAATATCTGATATTTCTCTGTCATCATCATCATCATCCCCGGCCCCCCTCGTTCGGTTTTTGGAAGTAATTCTCTTTCTCCCAGTTTTCAAACCTCTTCCCCTCTGCACCGGTGTGATGAAAAGGAGTAGGCTTCCAGTTATGCAATATATTTATCAAGTTTTGATAGGAAATTGTGACAAATATACTCAGTAACTGCACTTCCTACCCTGCCATAGTGATAGAACAAGCAAATACATTCTTAATACTGGACTGGATTTGACCTAGAAATCATGTCTTATGAATATCATATTTTATCCAATATACACCACCTGTTATGCCGAGGTAGTCTTTTACTATCAAGCTCATATTTCCCTCGAGTGTATTTGCATAACAGAAAATGATGATATTAATATGCAACATACTCCGTACTAATCATTGAGGCTGTGTTTAGCCATATATCACACGGGAATATATTCTTGAAACAGTATGTGTATCCCCGGGATATGTTAATATGTCCTTTTTTTTTTCATTTATACAGATTGTAGTTCAATATTTGTTTTTGTTATACATAAAATAGTGAGATATGATCCACTTCTTTTCAAATACACAGACATCAGATTAATAATGCATAAAGGTTTGCTCCAACAATTTCTTTCACTTTGGTTGCAAATTTGTTGATAAGCATTTGGGATGAGTAAAGGTTGCAAGGGAATATTTCCAAACTGAACTTGATGACAGCAGTGTAGTGGGGCTGATTGACCTCAAGTCTCAAAATATCATTTTGTTGTGCAAACGATACATTCCATTTTCAATCAAGCCCTTTTCTTGCGTCCTACAGTTCCTGTAATCGTGCACTGAAGGTACTCTTAACCTTTCTAACGTCTCGAAATAAGAATAAGCCCTGGTTATTTACTCAATCATGTGGAATTGGTAAGTTATGGTAGCTGCACTGTAGGAATATGAGGGCTAGGTGAAACCATGGGGTAGAATGTATTTAAGAGTGCTCATCAAAGTTGAGGAGCACTGGTACTAAAAGTACCTTTGACCTTCTCTTTTTGAAGTAAACAATGATACAGTCCAAATTTGTCGCATTTTTTGCCACGAAAATGATGGGACTTTAACTGTATTTATTTGTAGGTTATAAGCGCAGACAAATGGAAACTGACCAGAAATTAATATAATGTATTCACTAATAGATTTATATGTAGGTTGATACATACATGTATATCACATTGGGTATATCCCCCCCCCCCCCCCAATACACACACATTTGGCTATTTAAAAAAAAAGAATCATTATGAAAATAGAAAATAGAAAAAATTTGATATGTGAAAAAAAATAAACACACCCAGAGAAACACAGGATTTTCAGGGGTTCTGCCCCACATCCTACACCCCCACCCTTTGGATGGTAAGCCTCCTCCCTCTCCCCCCCCCCCCCTTTCTTTTAAAACAAGAACATTCCAAGGCATTTGTATTGAAAAAGTTAACTAGATGGTGAAATAGTAGAGATATAAGCTGATTATCTAACCCTAGCTCATGAATAAAGGCTTTAAGCCTCTAAACCTAACACATTGGTACTTGGCAATATAGGATTTGTCCACATTGAACTTAGCACACCAAAATACACAGAAATTAAAGCATGGAACTTTTTTATGGATTTCATTCAGTTGAGATATACTTTATTTTGTTTCCTATTCATTACTGCTGCACACCACACAAGCAGTTTTTTTTTTATCTCTGTGTTTGATAGTGCATCATATTTGGAGTCTATGGCTGGATGTAAGATATCGTTTGTAGTTCCTGTATTTTTCTTGTCTAGATACTTTCATTTTATGAGAAAGAAAAACATGCAGGTTTTTATAGGATATTTAGTAGTTTTTGTATACAATATTTCTGTGGTTTACTCACAGAGTAATTCTCTAACCAGTACATTTGTTGTCCGTTATGGCAAGGGTATGTACTTGCCGAAATATTCCCCACTATTCAGTATTTTGTGTATAACAGGTATTTTTGTTTGTCAGAACCACGTTGTACAGGGCAAAGTGCAAATATTTGATACATTAATCATAACATCTCATGCCTAATGGAAATGAAAAGAAAACTGAAGTTTTCTTGAATGTGGGAAAACAAAGGACTTCTCTGCTCTGTAATGTGTATATTTATAACTTACTTACCAGTTTTGCCAAATTATGACATCTGGCTGAGTGATAGATAATGGAATACTTATTGTAAGTGTTTTGATTTTTATACATATTTTTTTTTTTCAATTATGCATCTGTTCTCTCTAACACAGATGTTGTGTGTTTATAAAATGCCTGCACTGTTTAAAAAGATTTGAATTTAGGGTTATGGAAGTACACAGAGGATACGTCCCAGAACCACAAACACAGAACGTTTTTGTCTGGCATACAAGAAAAGTGGATGAAAGATGCCAAACTCATAGTGGTTTGCCCCAGGTGATTAGCATTAGTCGGCAAACGGTATCAACCAGGCACATTGTGCCACACGAAGAAGAAGAAGAAGAAAAAGAAGAAGGAGAAGAAGAAAAAGTAGAAGAAGAAGAAGAAGAAGAAGAAGAAGAAGAAGAAGAAGAAGAAGAATTCTCTTTTACAGTCACATAAAATCAGATCTTTTCAAATCAGATTGTATCAAATGCTGAAGGTTCGTCATGGAATCAGCATGCAGTCTTTGCGAAACTGAAATGAATGTTACTATAAGGGGTAGTCCTTGCTTGTGGAGTAGAGAGCTGTGACAGTTATGGTCCTGTGGTTGTACTAGGAAAAAATGATCATTAAACAGTCACAAGAGCTAGCCCAAGTTACGCAACTGTTATAAAATACAAATGTAGATGTAAACAGCATTCCATAAGTACAATTGTAAGTCCTTTTGTTCTTTCTTGTTTTGTTTTGTTTTGTTTTATTCTTAAGAATCATATAAAACCTGACAGATGCCAAACAATTGATCACTGTGGGCAACCCCCCCCCCCCAAAAAAAAAATGAATGAATTAATATCAGCAACAGATAGATGATACTTTCTGATATGGGAAAAGTAGACTAATAATAAAGAATAGAATATAAAAGAGGGCAAGTAAAATTTTGCAATGCATGAGTATTTTCTACCATTTGGAGTATTCATAATTATGATATATTTTGCTGCTTCACAAATTCCATTCCTCTTTTTTTTGTCATGAAATTCAAATTGTGGAGTCGCCGTGAAAGACCGGGAATCCGACTGGATGAATTTGAATGTTCATCTCTCAAAGAATGAATGTTGCCAAGGCCCAGATTTTTGCAATAGCTTTATTTTGCCAACACAGACGCACTGTCAGAGCTGCCAACTAGTACTGATTTTCAGTAATTTCTACTGAAATTGGACAAGAATACTGAAGGTTACAAGCAAATTACTGATTTTAGAAATCATTGTCTGTGATAAATTCTATGACACTGTTAAGGATTACTGATTTTCACTCAAAAAAGGTGCAAATTACTGATTTTCAGCCATCATAGTACTGAAAGGCTTTTACAAAAGTTGGCAGCTCTGCACTGTGGATGGATTTTTACAAAACAGAGTGAAATGAAATGGTGTGTCTCGACATAGATTCTTTTTCTTTATAACTTCTCATTTTTAACTCTCCGAATAGCAATATTTTCAATCTTTACTGTAATTCACTTTCAAATATCCTCAAAATTTTTTTCAAAGACGTATATATATTTTGGTAACTTCTCGTGCAAATGCCACATCGTGTTTTGTTTAGGAACAGTTTATATGATTATGTGTGTCAATGAATGTTGCATAAATATATATATATTTATATATTTTGCCGATGACATTTTAATCGATGAGCATATTGTGTATTAAAGGGAAAGTAACATTTGACGTGGATCTTTAAGGCAGAGACTGCCTAGTCACTATGCAAAAAGGTGAGTCTGAAATGTATGATTTGTAGAAATTATGTACGTGGAGCACTTTTTAGTTATTGGTTCCACATATCTAGGTATTTGGTACAAATGTGATGATAATGATGATGATGATATTATTGATGGTGAGATTTTTTTTTTTTTCTGTAGCTAGCAGAGATGATCGGCACTGTACAGTTATCTAGGATTGAGTGAATTGGACAGGTTTCTTAATGTTTAAAAGGCATTGGTTAAAGCCAATTATGTTATAAATTCAGGAAAATTGCAACAACAAAAAAAGAGGAAAAACTAAGATTACATACAGAGATTATTTACAGTTGAATCATGTTTATTTGAAAGAAAATGCAAGGAACCTACATGACATGTAAGACTAACTAGGGACAGATATGATACGACTGAGATTTTTGACAGTTCTGTACATGCCCAACTTACTTTCTTTATTTAGTTGGAAACAAACAATACCAAATATAGACTTTCATTTTCCTGTTCAAAATACACACACACACCTGTGTCTGCAGCCTTTAGAATTTAGTTGCAGCGAGTTGCTGTAGTGTTATGAACATTACGCCAATTACGTGCACAAACCAGATCTTACGAACTTACACTGTATCTCTGAGAATCACAGTTCAGGGCCTAAATGTAAAATCTGATGTATTCACATAAACTTGGGACTCAGCCCATCTCGGTGGTATCTGTTTTCTTTTCTTCAAGAATTTGACATTTTTCATGTGTGACTGTAAAGATCTTCACAGAAAATGATTCGACAAGGCTCCTGTGTTCAGCCTTAGGCTGCGTGTGGATGATAAGTCGCACATTTTTTATATGGAGTCACATGTTTACTGGAATCCATTGCACACTGTATACGCCAAATATTTTGCGAGGTTACTGTTTTTGCAATTTTCGCAAGTCGGGTACTATTCGCTAATACAAATTCACATGAAAATTTGAACTCTGATCCTGACATGAATGTGACGTGCACACATACAATTTTCATCTCTCCATTCAGCGTTGTATTCCACAATCTTGAAATTGTCGGAAAGTCCTGATTCGCGAAAAATTAGACTCGCTAAATGTATGGCATATACAGTACTCGTTTAAGAAAGTGGTAAATAACTTTTTGGCAGGTTGAATATTTCCAACACAGGATGTACAATACAAAGCTCACATTCATTTGAATTGCATTCTCAATTGCATTTACTATGGAGATGTAAATGTGAAGTTTGAGTTGTGTAGAAAGTTTAAAAACTTTTCCTAATTTTGTTTGAACTGTAAATGTTTTTTTCATGATTGATTTTAATAATAGTTTAAACAGTTGCCAGAATCAGAAAATCTCTTGTTACTGACGGATGTCTGAATTTTATCAATGAATGCATATTTTGGAATTCAAATTTGTGTGTTGAAAAACAAAAGAACTATAGACAGATGTCAAAGAAATCTACCTTCAATCAGGGTAAAATTGCTATGTTCATTGAAATGATTACTACATTCATTATCTTCAGATATTGTATGAAAGCTATGTGGTATTTACCAAACCAATTTGAAGAGCATTTTATACTTCATTTATCATGGTTACCGACTCATAGAATGATTGTATTTCACTCAACAGATTCGAGATGATTTTCAAGATGTATCTATTATTTCATATATGCATTTCACGAGATATACAGCAAAATGATGTATGAATAATGAGACTAGAAAAGATTAGTTTGATTTGATACAGGGTATCGCTCCTCATTGAGACAAGAAATTAAAGGGGATGGCTAGTACTCATCAGTTGGAATCAGTGGGAATGCTGGAGGATGATTGTTCCAATCCTTGTGGGATTCATTTAAGAGTACGTTATATATCTACTGTTGAGTGAAAATCAATTGCTTCAGAATGGTCTCATGTTCAAGTAATGTGCAGTTTAATGTTTCAAGGTTAGCATGCCTGTACAGTGACTGGGCGATCGTGAACGGCCATCGCTATGTCACTGCACAGGCATGCTAACCTGGAAACATTAAACTGCACATTACAGTACTTGAATATGAGACCATTCTGAGGCAAATAATTTTCTCACAACAAGAGATTTATAATGTACTCTTAAATGAATCCCACAAGGATTGGAACAATCATCCCCAGCATTCCCACTGATTCCCACTGATCAGTTACTAGCCATCCCCTTTAAGCAAAACAGCTGCATTATGAGTGGGTTGAAATACACAGATTCTTCAAAATTCTTTCTCTTAAGTTCTCTTGCTCACAAAATCATGGATAGGCCTAATGAACAGAACTTTAAATAGTAATGACAAGCTGAATTCTGAACATTTGAGGCGTGTAAAATATTCCATTGTTTATTTGTTTGGTAATTTCTGTTTTCATTGTGATGTCACTTTGGGTTTGAAAATTTACATTGTACAAGATATTAAGTGGAATCATCTAATACACTGTATCAGTTTTGTTCATTTTTGGTAAACAATATCACCCAGTAATCACTCTTGCTGCCACGAAACCAGTTGAAAGTTTCCCTCATGTATGCAATGCATATGTAAGTGTCAATGTTGATTTAAGCCTGAGCTATAGCAAGTGAATCCCTGCTCTAGACGATGCTTTTGAGTTTTACACATCGATCACTCGATTTCCAGTGTATCCACTTTGATTATGTCCAATGATGTGTGAAGTTTCAGTATTAAAGCAGGCAATGAAAACATTGTAAAGGGACTTTGAATGAAAGTGTACATGTACATGCTCCCACACTCTGCCATTAGGCATCTTCCTTAAAGGACAAGTTCAGCTTCATTAACATAAGGATTGAGTGAATGTAGCAATATTAGTAGAACACATCATTGAAAGTTTGAGGAAAATCGGACAATCCGTTCAAAAGTTATGAATTTTTGAAGTTTTTGTGTAGTCACCGCTGGATGAGAAGACTACTGCAGTGTATGATGTCACATGCGTACAACAATATAAAGAAAATATAAAAATAATTTCACAAAATTTCATCTTTTGAAAAAAGTACACATTCCCTTGACTTGTTACTGACATATGTTATGGGTAATATTATTCCCATTGTCTTTAGAAAGTGGAAAGTCAAGTGCTCTTTTATTGTGCGAAAAAAGTGAAAATATGTTGAATTTTCTTTACATTTTCTTTACACTGTTGTACTCATATGACATCATGAGCCTTAGTAGTCTCCTCATCCAGCGGTTCCAACACAAAAATTTTAAAAATTCATAACTTTTGCATCGATTGTCCAATTTTCCTCAAACTTTCACTGATGTGTTCTACTAATATTGCTGCATTCTCTCAATCCTTATGTTTCTGAAGGTGAACTTGTCCTTTAAAGGTTTCATTTCTAGCATTCATTGATGAGTCTAGAGACATCCATGTTTTGAATCAGATGATAACAGGTACGTAGCTATGAACACTCATTTTCAAAAATCATGCAAATATTATCGCAGCAGAAGGCAGCAACATATTTGGCCGCACATGATACAATGCAGAAACGGTGGTCACAAGTGTCCTCGTACAAATTCAGCCACACATGTGCATTGATAGTATGAGTTTAAGTGAAGATAATGTGGCAGATAACGTTTCTGGGCACAAACCTATACATGAAGAGAAAAATTAACATCTTATATAAGCACACATGAGATATGCAAGATCTGTTTTCCATAGTACATAGGTATATATCATAATTCCTTGCAATGGTGATTTAGTATATTCATATTCAAGATAGCTTACATGAAAGGTTATAAACACTTTATTCCATGAAAACAAAATAAGATATGCCCAAGACTAGTATTATGAGTGTAGAATATGAATGACAGCACACTTCACTGATGAACTCAAAATGTATTAAAGACACTTCAATAAACAAAGAAGGGAAATTATGAGTACAGTTTTCACAGTAACCATTTCCCTGACATAAGATTTAATTAGAGCTGGCGCTTTGTCTTGTAAAAGCTAATTTCTGCCATGCTGTCTTATTTATTTCAAGTTAATTCAATAAAGTTTTTCACAGAAACAATAAAAACAAATATTCAAAAGTATACAACTAGTAAAGGATTTTTGCCAAGTTAAAACCAAAAAAAGATATTCTGTCAGGATCTTTAACATTTTCTTTTTTTTCCTAATTTAACAAAGCAAATTAGGAAAAATTAAATTAGGTCACTACACTAGATTACAGAATAGTGTACCTCACACTACCATGTATTCAGACACATGTATATGCTTACTGCAACAACATTAACGACAACAACCTGCAAGTTATTGAAAAGATTATACCAATGTTTCCCATAGACCCTACACATTGAACAGGTGTATAATATATAAATATATCTCACACTCCCTATAAAGAAAGTATACGCCAATGCTGGCAGCAGTGTTGTGTTTTAAAAGATCTCTTATGCTTGGCCAATATATTCCTGGCACAATGTGTGTTTCTGCGAAAAGATCGGTCTGTATCTTGTTGTCGGGGATATGTTTTGCAGAGACTTTGTCTGGCTTCACATAATCCCCTCCTATAGTCTACGGAGGAGAGCCGTAAAATAATAAAAAAATAAAAATAAAAAATAAAAAATAAAAATTATTACAAAACTCCTCCGGACAGACAGATTTTCTTCTGTGTGTAAACCTGACAGGACCCGACGTCGATCCATTAATGATTTACGCATTCGATAAATAACCTTTACGAAAATTCTTCCAGGGATGAATGAACCAGTTCAGTTTGTGAATAAGCCAAATGATAGGTATTAGTATTGTAAAATTTAAAAAAAAAGAATTATTTAAAAACTCCTCTGGACAGATGGATATTTCTGTGTGTAAACCTGACAGGACCTGACATCTATCCATTGATAATTTATGCAATCAATATAAAACAACCTTTACAGAAATTCTTGCCGGAATAAATGAACCAGTTCAGTTTGTGAATATGAAGACTGGCATTGATAAGGTTAGGGGAAAAAATGCAATGAAATGATTATCTTCAAACAGTAGAGAGATGGCAAAAATCAAAAAAAGAATGTTATTTGTGTGAAACCAATAATGACAGTGTTTTAGTGAATGCGTATCTTAAAAATAAATAATAATATTCAGTTACCACTTTTTTCTCTCTTTCTTTTTTGTTGTACATTGAAGTACAATGTAAGCATTATGTTGGTACACTGTATCGATTTCAATCCGTGTATATTATGTGGCAAGAATGTCCCAGAATGAATAAGTATACGAGTACAGTGTCCAAGTGTTTGATTTTTCAAAGCACAATCATATATATAAATATGTATATATGTGTATATATATATATGTATACACATATATATGTATATATAATGTGCAGTTTTTATGTGTAAAGGTAACTTTCTTATGAATTTATCAACATGTGCAAGTTTATGTACTATTGAGAAAGACGTGTGACATAAAGTAATAAAAACAGAAATATTATCTCCAGATTGTGTATCCCTGTGTGAATTTCTTTTTAATAGTGAAAAGATTACTAAAATATTGGCTGACTGACCATTCCCAGTTTATTGCTTGCCATTGAAGGAATGTTGTTGATTTTATTTAATACAGAGATAAAGTAGATGCATGATGTGTGTGTGTGTGTGTGTGTGTGTGTTTGTAGGCCTGTGTATAAGTGATGTGAGTGTGTGCATGTGTGTATATTCTCTACACACGCATTACATTTATTCCAACATGTGCTGATCCCTATATAGTATATTTAATCAGATATTACAGTGTTTTAATTTGTTCATGGTTTGATGTGTTAATTTGTTTGTGTTATTTTCTTTTTCTTTAATTCAAGAAAATAATACAGGCAAGACTAAAATTCATTTAATTAAAAGTGCTACTGAACACCATGCTCGAGTTTATCTTTAATAATTCAATTAAAAAATAGAAATCTTCAGTAATAAAGGGTTTAAAATTACACACATAGAATGGTAAAATTTCCTTGAAATAGTCAAACATATTATTAAAGAGTAAAGACTTAGGGAATCTAAGTATTGCAATGGTTTGTTTTTCACCAAGAAGTGGCATTGGTTGCAGCTAATTTTATATGTAAATTAACTGAGGTGATGATGTTAGTAACTCAGCTCTTGTTGATTTGTACAAAATAGATATACAAAATCATGTTTATGGTTAAATTGATGATTTAGCAAGTAAAACCTCTTCTAATCCAAATTCCGCACTACCAGGTTATTGCACGGCAACATTTTGATAAAAGAAATTGAAAAGTAGGAATTTCTACTTGATTTCAAGTCAGAAAAAAAGAATAGATTCAGTGAAGTTTTGTGTGCAGGGCAATGGAATATTACTTGTAAGATGATGACATCATTGTCTTACTTAATTTACATTAAATGGAAGATTCCCCAAATTCTGCAAAAAAAAAAAAGGAAAAAAAAAAGGTCTCTTTTCTAGCAAACTAAAGAGCAATAGACTGCAATCTTTCAGAAAGCAGGGGTAATGTTACTACCCATAACGTAACGTTGAAAACAAATGAAAAAAATGTGTACTTTTCATTAGATAGATGTTTATTTGTAAATGGAATTCTCATAATTTTCTTTATATTGTATTCATTGTCTTGCAGAGATGTCACAAACTGTTATAGTTTTCTCATCAAGCAATAATGGTGACACCATGACTTCAAAACTTTTGAATGGGTTGTCCAATGTTGTTGTTCCGAGTGTTTGTTTCTTTTTTTGCGTGTATGTGTTTCCATTACTGATGTATTCTGGTAATATTGCTGCATTCACTCAATCCACGTGTAGGCCTATATTTGGGGAAACTTCCTCTAACTATACAGTTGCCACTACACATCGATTTTGCGGAAACATATGGGACTTTAACATTTCTTTAGGATCCGTGTTTACTTTGGGTCAAATTCTGATGAAAACTCTTTTATCATTCTCATCAGAATTTGCCGTATCTCAAGCCAATTGTTTCGCTTGTAATATTAAATCGTGCTGAATAAAGAGAGCGATTGCCATGAAATAAGGCAAAAGTCCTCGCTCGGCACCGCTCTCGTTGGACACGTTTCCCCCAGGCTGGGGATAGCGCCATCTAGCGGTGACAGCGCATATAGTTTCTAATCAATATCGTCCGAACTCGATCCAATTTCGAAACTTGTTTTGAGGGTAACGCGGCGTGAAAGCGGAGTACATTGCCGTCTTAAAGGAAACAATTAAATACACAAGCAAACACAAAGAATAAACATTCACAACAACAACAAGCACAACGAAAATACGGTAAAAAAAGAAAAACACTCAATATTCTGTCTATCAGTTGATTGTCCTAAAGGCTGCGTTTCATAAAAGTATATAAGGATAGCAACTCTTGCTTGAACGGCAATATTATTTCCCGTGGCAACAGCCAATCGGGAAGCTGGATTCTTGTCGTTACCATGACAACTGCAGGTCCAGCAAGAGTTGCTGTCATATCAACCCTTTTTTTTATGAAACAGATTGTAGGAAAGGGGAAAAGAAATTTCATTCAAACCGCGACCTATTTTGAAATTCACAAAATAAAACTGTGATATTGAGGGGTAGTGATGCTCGTTATTTCGAATCCGTAAACGAAATAGGAATAAGGTCCCGGAACGCACAATTTCCGTATACCTAGATGTTCCTTAATCCGAAAATGAAGTTTAGGGTTCGTTATTTCGAAGGTTCGTTCATCCGAAAGTGAAATAAGGTTTTAATCCGAAGATGGTAATGATAATAAAAGTGCATGGACTAAATAATCTTTGGAAATGCGAACCTTATAAAAATTTTGTTTTCGGATCAGTGCTTTGACCTTTGGAATATAAGCCTAAAGGAACCTTTCATTTCTTTTTCGCATTGACAGACCTCCAGAATAACGAACTTCCCGATTAACGAACTGTAATCAATAACGAGAGCAACTACTTCTCCGCAGGAGAGGGCTCGTGATTGTCATCAACTTATACCACTCTCTCATTGACCTGCACATAAAATCTACTATGAATTAATAATGATCATATTAATTATAATGATAATAACAAGTTCTTAGAAACGCATAATACCACAGAATTTCTATGCGTGTAAGTGATAATAATAAGTTCTTAGAAACGAATAATACCACAGAATCTCTATGCGTGTATAAGTGATAATAATAAGCTTCAATCTTAGAAACGAATATACCACAGAATCTCTATGCGTGTAAATTCAAGTATATTACATTAAATTACTAATTATTACTTGTATCCTTCGCATCACATTGCTGTATAGTCGTGAAAACGTGTAGGAACGAGTGCGTTTTGGAGGATACGTTTATGTATAACATATTGATTTCATTACATTTCATTTTTTTTTTAATTTCCACCCAATTACACAATGATAAACACAACGTAGTATCTTATTTAAACAAGTAAAATATGTGAGATATTCACATCAGCTCATGAATTGTTATAAAGGTAAGAAACTTCTAATAAAGTCAGAATAAATCAACTTGAGGTCCTATAATAATATTAAGTAGGCTTGGAAATGGAGGGGTCTTGTTAAAAAAACAACAACAAAAACAAACATTAGCTTATAAGAAGTGGTATGAAAGGATTTTTGTAAATTAAGTAGAATTGAAGAAAGTAACACATAGTGAATGAAATGGGACCCCTCCTAAAAGGTTGTATGTCGTAATATTAAGTCACGAATTTTTGCATGGTACAATTATGATGACTGTCTCCTAACATCGCATATAAAATCGTTTTGTAATACACCTTAGAAATTCTAAGAAAGAACTGAAAAACTAACCCCATGATTGTCACCCGAGAATCTACGCTCTTCATCTTTACAGAGAATAGCGACTGGATTTTTATTGTTTTGTTTGTTTGTTTGTTTTTTGCCGGATCAGAATTAATTTACTAGAAAACTGTAGGACTGTATAAGGAAGTTTTATGTTGTATTATTCGGAGGAAAGTTATGAATTATCAACATCTACAATGATACACCAGCTTATGAAAAGAATCTAATTTTCAGAGTTGCAAAGGTTACACACAACTTTAAACTAGCTCATCATTCTGGGCTCCTTCTGACATTAATTGATAACAGTGTCAAGCAGGACTCGATTTGTTCCCTTCCGTTTGCCCACAATGATTAACATATTTTGTTGGTTTGTATTTGCAATAGATATGATTTAATGCAATAAAATACATGCATATTATGATATGGATTCATCTACAGTTTCACGTTGGTATATACACGTAATGGTTCTTTGACTCATGTATCTTTCATTTTTGAAAAACTTGCCTAACCGTGATTCCTTATAGCTTTGAATATCATTGTATATGAAAAGAGAAAGTTATATTTCATTGTCTTTGGCATGACTGTAACAATACAAATTAACAAAATCAAATGTATATTTTGTACATGCCCCGAAATACATTTCTTTTGTTTGATGGAAATAAAACTATTAAATTGAATAAATGAATTGAATTATGTGTCTTCATAGTATATTGGCAAAATATAAAGGAATATAATGGAAAGAATAACAAAAGTAATTATATTGACAAATGACGTCGGTAGCTCGGCATTATGAACGTGAGCCTGTAATATATTAACCAATTTGTGCACCAAATTTTCTTTCAGTACTGCAGTTTATTTCTACTCATCTCTAAAAACTGAATTCCCAAAGAAATTGCACAATTTCAGAAGGGCTGATGTCAAAGATAGTAATGATTACGGATACTATTCTTTATCTCGAATAATGTCCGAAAATGTAATAAGGTTCGTTCGTTAATCGGAAAGTGAATTGAGGTATTCGTTAATCCGAAAATGAAATCAGGTTCGTTAATGCATAAAAATGAACAATGTGCGGCGAAAAATGTATTATCCTGATGATGATGTACAGAGAAGAGAGGAAAGGGTGATATACGAAGAAGATGAGAAACTGTTTTTTGTTTTCATAAATAACACAAATAGGTACAAATAACGATTGCATTCCAGTCTCAAAAAGGTATAACGTGTTTCTGTGTACATGCGTGTATAGGCATTTTGTGTGTGCGTGTTTTCACGATTCTAAGTGACTTAAATTGCTCAAATTTCCAGTATCGATGTGAAATAATGATATCGGTTCACCTATGAAAAATCATGTCGAATGATTGAGCGGTATTTGTCTTATCTAACATTTCATGAATCACTTTCTGAGAAAAATGCCCTCCGAGTTTTTCCAGACATTTCCGAACGCATGCATAACCCAAGTCATGAAACTTGACATACATATTCATAAGTCATTATGTGCCGAACCTTATTTCATTTTGATACCACCGAACCTTCGCAATATAATAACAAACCTTATTTCATTTTCGGCTATAAACTAACCTTCAAAACGATGATAGAAAATTAATGTTCAGATTAATGATCCTATTTATACATAATTTTCGAACTAACGAACATTAGTAATCTATTGTAAAGAGAATTGTGTGTTTTGGAATAACTAGAACCCCCAGAGTAACGAACATCACGGAAAAAAAAGTGCAACGCAAACAACTAATACCATATAACACAACCAAGAAAATAGAAAGAAAGAATGAATGAATGAAAGCAAAGTTGTAACTTTACGTATCTTTTTTGAATGTCCATAATAGATAGATCTGGCTCTTATAAGTCACTTGATCTGCAATTTGTCATCTCACTTTACTTTTCAAGTGCTTTCTATTATTTCGGCCACATTGTGAAATTCTTTGAGAGTCTCGGATTAGACTCGAACCAACGATCTCCTTATAGACCGGCATTGGCTGCATACAGGGCGAAAGCTCGGCAGTATGGTTACGACGCCTGTCTAGTAATCAGGAGATCAAGGGGCCGAGTATGATTATTAATGTAATGATTTTTTTTTTTTTTTTGGGGGGGGGGTATCATGGCTACTACTAAAATACTGAATAATCTGTGCTTACTTACACTGATAAAGGGCAATCTATCAATATGTTGAAAAAAAAACAGCTCGATGCAAGCAAAGATTCATTAATTTGAATCTTTGACATTCATATTTCTCTAGCATAGAATCATAAATTCGAAAGAGACAAAATGATAGTTCTAAATCAACCGTTGCAAAGGTTTGTGAAGACTGTCAATCCCGCCCGAAGAAAATTAATACCAAACTCCAGTAAAATTTGACGAGCCTTCGATTGTACACCGAGCCCTCGAAATCGGGAAAATTAGCTCCATAGGGAAGATGAAAACATGGATATATTAATGCCAAAAGGGCTACTCTTTCCTCTCATAGGAATGATTGCAAATCTAGTATCATTGTACGCAAAACATTTTAAAGTTTCAAAATCCGCCCGAAGGTTTTCGTAAAAAGTGACTTGCTTCGCATAATTGCAGTCAATTCATTAAAAAGCGCTAATTTCGATGTTTACTTCCCGTGGTGAGATAATAAGAAACCTCTTATGAAATATGAAAGAGCATGTAATTCTAAGAAGAATTCAACGTTTATTTGATGAAAATTGGTTTTCAAATGGCTGAGATATCAGAAAAAAAGCGATAATAATAAATGGGACAGTCCACGCCTTTTATCAGGATCTCTTTGTTTCACATTGTTTTTGGATATCTCAGTCATTTCAAAACCGATTTTCATCAAATAAACTTTTGATACCCCTTGCATGCTCTTTGACATCTCATAGAGTGGTTTCTGAATATCTCGCAAAACATTAAAAGCTAAATCCTCACCTCAACCAGAACTGTACAGTCCATTTAAACGAGTTCGCGCCGGGCGTGCGGAGCAGACAACTGCAGTAATCTCGTAATGAAAACCTGCTAATCCGTTGCCTTTGCTCATCACGTGTAAATTCAACAGTTTATACAAACCTTAACCCCACGCTCCTGTAAGAATATGTATTAATGAAGACTTTCAATTCACACAAAAATGATTATATAAACACATGCTTATTTCATTATTATTATGTTATCTTATAATAATGTTTTATTATATACACTAGGGTTCTATATATCATATTTCAATATATCATACAATTGATAACAGGTAATAGTTTATCATATCATTATATTCTCATAAGTTCATTTCTACTAATCCTTTATCTTTGTCCGATTTCACTCTATGTCATAAATCAGTCCGAATAAGTTGTGGTGTTTATTACAGGTGTATCTCGTCTGCAAAGTTCATCCGATTTACAACTTAGGCCTATATCTTGTAAGTCTATAGGTAAAACATTGTCGTAGAAATCGTCAAAATTTAATCATCGACATCACATTTTGAAGTCAGAACTGAAGAACTTTGCAAAATATTGCACCAACATGATGATCCATTACTAGGAGGTGTCTACGCACATTTCCGGAAGATTATGTTTTGTAACTACAATCAGGTGACTTTCAGGGTCTAGTTCGGAGACTAAGCGATGGTCTAGTTTCTCACAGCCGGCGCGACGTCGCAAAGCTCTCCAACAATCGCCGTGATCGCCGCCCGCCCGCCAGCCCGCCCTGCCTGCCTGTGTGATGTGATGCTCAAGCCGTATCTCCCGGCCGCTAGAGAGAGAGAACTTCATTTCCGGTATCTTCGGCCGCGCGGACCGAACGTGGATTTATGTACCTGTGTGTACTCGATCGGAGGAATTTCAGATTGAAACATCTCGTGGTGTTTTCTCTCGAATTTTTGGCGTACTACCCGATGACATCTTCTTTCGTGAATCTTTTCGACTGGTTGGACTGTTACACTACCCGATAGCTTCGCCAGATCTAACATTGGATTATTCATTTCCCGACAAATAAGGTAAGAAAATTGACGAACGGATCCGTAAGGATGATGTTGTGCCAAGAGCAGGGGGATATCCCTTTCTTTGACTGTGTTGGTGGGGAATGCGGCCATCGTACAGTTAGCTATGCGTGTTGAATGTGACGATTGTGTGTGATCGGACAGAATGAAAGTACAATAGGAACTCAGTTGAGCGTGCGTGGTAGCCGGAATATGGGTGGTGCTCGTTTGTTTTGCGGGGCGGTGGTGGGTTGCTCCGCCAGCTGCGCCGGCGAAGGTGTTTGCTGCATACTGGCGTGTAATGTGGTATCTTCGTGCGAAACCGATCAACAAGTTCACGGGATGGACTTTGATCAGTATAACAGGCGCTGAATCACTGTCATAAACACATGTAGGCAAGGCCGTTCGTAAAGAGTAGATCGATAAAATAATCTGATGTTATTTTCCCTTCGTTTTTCCATCCATGTGTAGTTTATAGGGTATCATGACTTGTCATAAAAACGGATTATATTTATGATAATGTTCCACAGTATAATCTGAGGTTGTGGCTGGCTACTAAAAATATTCACTTCAAATCGATATAGGAGGAATGTCAGTCAGTATAGGAAGAATTGTGTCAGTTTTAAGACCAATTTTTATTTTCAAAGAGGCTTGTGATGCTGCCTATGTGCATCACAGAGATCACAAAAAGTTTGTATAATGTTTTTGTTCCTATTGAGATACATATTGTCATTGTACAAGATCTAGTGTCTATAAAAATTTATGTGTTCAGATCATTGTCAGAATGTGATTAGATCTATATTTACACTGTAATATTTTGGTGCTTTGTTGAGAGACATAGCTTTTAGAGAGATGATAAAGGGTCCTAACTGAGAAGTGCATGCAGTGAGAGTCGGTAGAATAAGTGTCTTTATTTCATAATCATTATAAGAAGTGATACTTAAACAGATACAAAATAATTTGATGATGTTAGGATGAGAAGATTGTTGATGTGTTCGTGGTTGGTTGTTGGGTTGATGGTCCTAGAATCATCTCGTCTCATCCGGTGGTTTGTGGATACTACACGATATGCTAGTACAGTTTGAGCAAGAATTTGACTGAATAACTTTCCAAGTGAAGTACAATGCTATAGGAGCTAGGCCCTAATTTGGTAAAAGAAAGTGCTCAGTAAGTGACCAAGCTGTCTTCTACTTCGTATTTGGGGAATACAGAGGCATCATTCACATCTACTTCAGTGCACGGGTCATATACCTTAATCTTTACAGGGATATAGCTTTCCAAAAAGTTGTTTACCAGTTCCTTGAACAAGCATTGGGCAAGTGACCTACATAAGTATGTAAATGTGACAGACAAGGGATTGATTGAATAATACAGTACCGTATATTTGTATTACATGTCCACCAGTGAGATTTAATCACCATGGGCAATTGGTCATGCGTGCTAGTGATGCCCCTGCATTATTTTACTCTGTGGGAATGCTGATTCTCTGAAACTTTGCAACCAAGGAAAAGATGGTTACTCCATTTATAGACCTACAGGGCATTCAGAGTGCTCCAGGAACACCCCTGAGACCCCCTGTAATAAACTCTGTGAAAATGGTCACCAATGTTAAAAGAGCGCGCTGGAAGGGGGTTTGTGGGACACGTTGTACGTGCAGCTTGTAAAGTATGTTCGAATTTCTTGCACTCGCTCGTAAAGGTTAACATGACAGTCATTGATACTCACTTGTGGCCACTTTGTATGATCTTGATGAGCAGTAATTCTCTGTATGAAGAAACTCAAGTGGGCATAAAGTGGATGAAAGCATTGCAGGAGTGCCGCTGTGCCCAACTTTCTTTTTTCAAATGGGATATGAATGAAAGTCCAAGCAGCAAATGTTCATGTAACTCACATTTATATGTGACTTACTTCCTTTTGCCAGAGTATTGAAACAAAATACTTATAGGTAGGTTAAGGATGTAGTGTCTTACTAAACAAGTCATAATCATGTAATAATTATTTTATAGTTGTCTGTGATTGATTTGGCTGATGAGTTAATAGCTCTTGGTTAGCTATCAATTTCCTATATTAACATTTATGTTGAGGAGGCCTAAATACCAATTGTGGGAAACAGACAACTGCCAAACTTGAGTGTCACATTTATAATTCATACATCATCCTTATTATAGCTCTGTCATGTTGTTTTAAACTCTACCCAAAATACATACGGTATTAAGTTTGAGAGTGATCTGTGTACGTGTATCTTGCTCTAATGGTAATGACTTATTTATTGTGGAAGAAATAAGGTATCACTTTCTACCACACAATCATTGTTCTTGCGACATAGTTGTGGCAATTTGTCATCATAAATGTTCCAATTACATTTCTCCCCCGTGACATTGATATTGCATTTGACTATTGATCATGTATAGCTTTGAAAGTGGGCATTTAGGACAAGTTTTTATTGCACATTGTTACTATGAAATATACTCAAGAACGCTTTCCAAGGTAATGATATGGTGTACATTTCATACGATACAGTTACAGATTGTTAACAGAGTTAATGCAGCAACAAAAAAGGGAGGGATAAGGATGGATTATTTTAAGTTGGACAGAAAAATTGAGGACCTAACAGGACACGTGGGCTTGGGTGCAAATAGGACACGTGGGCTTGGGTGCAAACAGTGCCACTGGAGTATTGAAGGTGAAAAGTTCAGTCCACACTAAATTTATGCCACTGAACTTTTGGCTTTAAAGATTTTGATTAAATTGAAGTGGACAGCAGTGAATATAAGTTCTGTGTAAGAATATCAACATCATACACTGGCATCAGAGTAGTGAAAGTATGAGTCAACTTCATCTATGAAATATCAAATAGCAAAGATCAATAGCAAACCTAACAAGCATTAAACTTGGGAGAAAATTATGTGAGTCAGCTATCAGTATGGAATATCAAAGATTGATAACCTAACTGATTATTTGGTGAATAGTAGAAAGAAAATAATTTTCACCAAAATTGAAGATGCGAGCTTTTTTTTAAACCATTGATGACATCAATTTTTTTGGTGAGGTTTGATGGCATTAAAGAATATAAGGGGCTGATAAAAAAAAAATACATCATGAGAAAAAAAAAATGAGTATTCCATGCCAGTGATGAAGCAAAGTCAATCTTGATGATCTATCAGAAAATTGATTATCATTCTAATTTCAAGTATATTGTACAATATATGGCATTCTGTGAAAAAGCTAGTTTGAATTCTTTACGCTGATGATGATTGTGTCTTAAAGTCATCTTTCATTGTGCTTGGTAGATCAATTTCACATTTTTCTCCGAAAAATGTCATAATGTAGTTTGTGACTCTGCACCAGATATGGGTCAAGAATATTGCATTACTCATCCTCCAGTATGAGCAAGCCGATTCCTTTCAAACAGATTCAGGGCCAAGTCATGATCCATACTTTGTAAATTACACTTATAACCAGGTAGGCCTCCTAATGAACTAGAAAGACAATGTTACTGGTACTCCTGATGTCATATCAGAATAGGGGCCAGTCTAATGGTCCTAATTAGATAGGAGGCCATGAAACAAGATACATTTCAGTTTGGGTATATTCCAAGTGTTGTAAACCTTGTGAATACTTGTTTCAAGAAAGTGCTCATATTACCTTTGCGTTTGCATATATATCCAAACACTGTTGCTAAGAATTAAGATACATACTGACCGAAGAACTACTGTATACGCCAAATATTTTGTGAGGTTTTTATTTTCGCGAATTTCACAAGTCAGCTGTTATTCGCGAAATTAAAAACATGCAAATATATTGACAGTGATCCTGATATGAATGTGAGGTATGTGTGCACATTTCTCCATTCAGTACAGGACTCCATGATTGTGAATTTAACCACGCGCGAAATCGTCGAGAAGTCTCGATTCATGAAAATTTAGACTCGCGAAATATATGGCGCAGTAGTTTTTAATGATGTTTCTGAACTGCATGTGGGAATGAGTTTAGAGCTGTGTAGTGTTCAGACACTTAAATGCGTCTCTATAATAGCCAACCACTGCTGAACTGCAAATGATATTTCATACAAAAAGATGTGCGCTCAAATACTCCACCCTGTCAATCAAATGATCAACTCCAACAGACTAACAAACAGGCAGGAGTGTATTGGTCCCTGATAGCATGTTCTGGGGTGGATGTGAACGCAGGCAGGGTCAAACCAACACCCCCCTCCCCTTCACCTCTGCAGTCATGTTTCACGTTGCCACCAAACCTTTCAGTTTGAAACCGCTGATCGAGGATCGAGCAATACTGTGAAACGAGGAATGTTTAATTTTGCGAGAGCTGAGTTTCGCAAAAATTAAAATGCACAATAAAGATCTTGTCTACACTACATGCATTGAATGTTAGAGGCAACTCGCGAAAATTTCATTCTGCGAATAAGGCCGTCGGCTGCCATTTGCGAAAATTTTTTGCTGTGAAAATATTGTGTAACCGAAAATCTCAGAATCAGAATCTCAGTTGATTGGCCAAAAGTGATCTTGGGAACAAGGTTTGGGAGAGAGGAATGATTCAAATTTTTGCCTGTATAACAATTAGAGAAAAACAAAGCAATTTAACAAAATCACCCAGATTTTTCTTGGCGCTAAAACATGTTCCAAATAAACACATTTAGCAACAAGGCCATTTTCAGTCTGAAAGCACTCAAACTCTGTGCCAATGGGTGGTCTCTTCTCCCAGGGAATTCCCCCTTCATGGATGACTCATGAACTTTAAAGGGAAACATCACAACTTTTAGCTCTACTGCCATGGTGCCAAACTGGCAAAAATGTTTCTGTCTTCGTACAGAATTTATCAAGATGCCTCAAATGGAAAAAAAAAATGAGACAAAGTGCAGGGATTACTTCTGTTCTTGTAATACCTCATGATGTTTTGATAAGATTTCTCCGAAGTTCAAAGTGTACAAGCAAGCTGATGTTTGTGCAAACACCACTTCTTACACTGTAAGTATTTGCACATGCACCTCTATCAAGACCACACACACACACACTCCAACTTGCAGTGCAGTGTGGTATTCATTGACTATATGTAGTCAGCACTTGGAAAGAAGAAAATGAAGAAAAAGAAGTTCCAAGAAGAAGAAGAAGAAGAAGAAGAAGAAGAAGAAGAAGAAGAAGAAGAAGAAGAAGAAGAAGAAGTGATGATGTGTTTGTTTACCTGCAATTGAAGGATGTATAATCTTTGTTTAAAAGCGATAAAACAATATAAATGGCATTTGCAGTTTGTCTTTAATATCCCAAACTTCTCATTATATGTTTAAGGATGCATTATGTACCTTCAGTCACATACTTCAAACCATGATGCACAATTTGTTACCCACCAGTTCAGTCCAGCAAAAATGAACAATGACTAGGTGTTTCCAAATTGTGCATCCAATGATGTCTTTAGGACTCCTTTGGGAATTAATGTAACCAGTTTGAAAGGGCAGGGCACTGGATGCAGAAGACACATTTGTCCCATTTGGGCTCATGGGCATTCAGGCAGGGCAAGTGATCATTCAGTCTTACTTGCCCTCCAAAGTTGCCCCGGGCTGGTGGTTGCGATAGTTTTGTAGTGCGCCCTTTAATACTACCTTTTTTTTTTTTTTAAATGAACCAGCATATTCACATTTCAGTTTTAGGTCTCTCTTTTTTTGTGGATGGAAAGAAAAACAAAAAACACAACAAAACATGCAGGCCAAAGAACAAAACTGCCATGGATGGGAACCTGATGTATTAATTCTTTGCTTCTGTCCATATTATAGTAATTATGATATCATAACCAGTTTTATACATTATGTCTGTGCAAGCAGTTTTTGAAATTTGCGCACTTTGTAGAAATTTGCCCACTTCAAACTTTGGGTTTACTCTTCCATCGAGCCATCTAATGCCATATTTCTGGTAGCACTTTGCAAAAACATACCGAAACCCCCCCCCCCCCCAAAAAAAAAAAAAAAAAAAATTCCTAAGCTAATTTGACCAGTTGTGTCACTATGTAGGCCTATACAATACACTGCAGTTGATGGTAGGAATACTGTGCAAACTGTGCGGTTAGTAGAACATCGTGTGTGGTCCAATGTGCAGTGCCTTATCTGGTCCAATGTGTTTGTCGCTGTATCTCGGTGTCATTTTGAGTAAATTTGTTGATGGGGCTCTTATCACGACATTGCTTCCTTTTGAAACAATACCAGGATTTCCATTCCATGATAACACTCAAGCAGACCCTCTTTGGACACGCTGCCTTCAGGATCAGATACCAGGTGACCGGCTACAAAAAGTTTCAATTAATTATTGTAAATGGTACAACCTGTTGTGTATCTAATAGTTTAATGTATCACGTAGAAAAGTTATTCACTTTGTAACTTCGTTGTCTGTGTTCAGTTTCAGTTTGATTTCTGGATTTTTCCACGGAAATCATACATGAACATGATGACATGTACAGTATTTAATAACAGAGAAAGAAAAAAATACATTCATAGTATAATAACCATGACAATCTTTTAAAGTACAATAATTGTATTTACCTATTATTTATTATATTAAGTAGTGCTACTGAAACTTGGATATAAAACATTGTAAAAGGAGAACAATCTATGGTGAAGGGCATCAATGATGACATCCATTCGAAGCTTAAACTGAATTTGTTAATTTAGTGCATACTGCAAATTTATGTAATGATTAAAAGGATAGGGGAAGTATTCAGAATTCTGTGTTTGTATGTGTGTTGTGTGTGTGTTACACTCCAAACACCTGTCATGTGAAAACAGCAGCAAAAGAATTAATTGTTTACTTGCAGAGCTGTGTGAAAACTTAAATATGAATACATGTTGTGTGCATTCTTTCCTATGAGTCTGAAAAATCTAGTTCTTGTGAAATCTTTTTCTCTTTATATACCTCCCCACTTCCTTTTCTGGTCATGTTGAAAATCTACTGTGGCTTTGAGAACCAAAAAGAGGAGGAAAAAAAAATCAGAGGAGGTAACGGAATGTTTTGGCACTGTGTCGTGAAGATGAATGGGAGTTACAGCATAAGGGGGAGACTTTTTCACAAGTTTACTACCCCTTGTGAACTCTTTTGTTATCCTTAAATGGGGCCCCCCCCCCCTAAAGATTGTAAAAAAACCCCCAAAACCCTCAAGAGAACCAGCGAAGACTGTTGCATTGTGGGTACTTGTATTGATGTGTGTGTGATTCACCCCAGGAGCTGGTGCTACAATGGGAACCATTGTATGGGCCTCTGGGGCAAGACACAGTCACTGGGGATGTTAAAGGGAGGGGAAGAAGGGGAAAGTTGCCATTATGTGTCTGTATTTGTGTCTGTATAGTGTATTGCTCCTTAATAGACTAGAGAGTTCTTGCTTGGATGCATGACGTATGTATATGTCAGCTGAGAACCAGAAGGACGTTATCGCAATTTTGGAGTTATAAGTATAGAGCCATTGGTATCACGTTGCAGACCGTAATCTTCTCTGCATTATTCTTTATGCTCAAATCTTAGATAGCGCCCTTCTGGTTCTCATCTGTCATATGATGTGACGTATAATGCATATGGGATGACATATATATTCAGAAATATACACATTGTATACCCGGTATTTATATTCACAAATTGGTAGATACAGATGGATAGAAAGACAGATAGAAACATATGTAAATTGTTACAAAATATATATTCACAGATAGGTAGATAAATATATATTGATAGATATCTACTACATTAAAATCATCTTAAAAAAAAGATATATGTGTTATCTATCTGTATCTATCTCCTTTACTATAATTCTTTCTCCCAATCTTCCCCATCATATGATATCTTTATCTGTCTCTGTATCTGCCATTCCAGCTCTCTCTATAGTTCTCATTCTCTTCAACACCCGTATACCGGGACCATGATTGCATGGCTTGAATGTACATGTACGTATGTAGTATGTTTATAGCATCAATCAGCTGGAAGTCACTGTCAATAGAGGAAGCTGTTCAAATCTACCGGGATCAAAAAATAGATGCGGTGCACTGCGGGCCCAAACAACAGAAGGATCAGAGAAGGAGAAATAGAAACTAGGTGGTTAAACTTAGAACGAGAATCGAGCCGCGGTCTACCCTCATTCAGGGGTCCCCGAGTGGGTTCCGACACTGAATATTTTGTCATATACACGTTGTAGGTGCATGGTCCTCGACTGAAAGCGATTAGAAGGATGCTCAACTGCACATCATCATCACTTTGTTCACTGTGAGGCAGTATGCTTTTACACAAATGATGCAAGTCTTCAACCCTCTGTTAAAGAATTGAATGGACCTTTCCTAGCCCCATAGCTTCACCTAACCAAAGATACTAAAATAAATCGGAGGAATATTCATTCAAGGAAATAAGGGAGGCCAGATTGGGGAGTGCAGAGGATGATAAAGGTCAACTTATCCACAAAACAAACCTCATTTTGAGGCTGGACACTTAAATTTAAACCCAAACTATATTTGTTTATAGCATTGATTCACAATCATGTGCAACTTTTGTGAAATAAAACCTGACGTCTTCCTTATTTCAGGACCTCTCAGCAAGAAAAAAAAAAAAAAAAATCCATTGCCAAATTTTGAGCGTGCAATTTTAAAGCAAGTCTGTTTGCTTGGATGCAACACACAAAGCATGATAAATCTTTGGTGGATTTCATGAATTGTTCTAACACTTGTCTCAATGAAAAATTGTTCACAAAGTATGATATCTATACTATCTATCATTGTCATGGCGAACCCACACAGCATATTGGGAGTCACATGACATTGAAGGTCATATTATGCCGGATAATCAAGTAATTACCCTGTTGTGTTCAAAGTATTTTAATTCAATTCAGTTCAATTTTACTTTGCACTTTACAGAATACTCTGTTAGAAGCATGTATAGTACAATAGGGAAGCAATGACCCCAGTGTCCTTTCATTACACAATTTAACCCACTTGGCACCGTTTCTTTAAATTCCTCCCACTGTAACAATCATGTGAAGGTCTCACCTTTGCTTCCAAAAGGGTTAACCTGTGTGTGTTTTTGAAGAGATGTGACGTCCACTGAATAGCATTTTAGTCTCTATCCCGTCTTGGATTTATTTTCATTTTATCGGCATCACTCTATTTATGCCTCTCTGGCTTACTTTTAAAATCTTAAAAAGTTTTATAGTAGAGATTGGTTTTGGATATTTGCTTTAGCTTTACCATATCTCTTCCTTTGTGTACTTGTCCATCTATCCATTGATCTCTATATCTTTCTGTTTAGCAGTCTGACTATCAATCTCTATATCTATCTATGTGTATACTATCTATCTTTCTGTCCATATGTGTATCTTTCTCTGATCTATCTATCTATCTGTGTATCTATCTAGCTATTTCTGTGTATACACAATCTGTCTATTTATCTGTGTATACAGGGCTCGACACTAACGGTGGCCCGGTGGCCCGGGGCCACCAAAAATGAAAGTCGGGCCACCAAATTTCAGAAAAGGGCAAATTTGGTGGCCCACCTCGGGCCACCAAAATTTTTTGAAAAGTGTGTCAATAAATTCGTAACTTTTTGCGCCGGAAATGCATAAATGCATGCAGTGAGTGTGCGACTTATCAAAAAAAGAAATGGACTTTTATCAATTTTTTTTTCGGGCCACCAAATTTTTCTTTCGGGCCACCAAAAATTTGAAATTGATGATTTTGGTGGCCCCATCGGGCCACCGAAAAATAAAGTTAGTGTCGAGCCCTGGTGTATATATCTATATAAATCTGTATACATATTACTGTAAAAGTGGAAATTTTCGCGGTGTTGACATTTTCGCACAAAAAACCCCCCAAAACACGCGAAACTTTTCTTACTTGGCCGAGCGCGAAAAAATTAGTCGCGCAAAGTTATCCACTTTTACAGTATATCTATTTATCTGTCTATCTGTGTATCTCCATCTGTAAATCTATCTGTTTATCTATCTATCTCTGTGTATCTGTCTATCTATCTGACATTTGTCTATATGTATCTATCTGTGTATTCTGTGCATCTGTCTATCTCTGTATCTACATGTACAAAAGTAGCTATCTGTCTGTCTGTATATGGATCCATCTATCTATCTGTCTATCTATCAATCTCTTTTTATCTATCTACATTTTCCTGCCTCAATCTATATTTTCATATCTATCTCTTCTGTCCTCTATCAGTTTACTGTATATATTTGTCTATATCTCTCTACCTCTATATATCTTTAAAAAAAAATCTACCTATCTCTCTATATGTTTGTATATTCATCTATAAATAGAACAAAACAGAATGACTGGAAAGCTTAGAATTTGTGACTGCTGTAATCAAACAACATGATTATCCTCGTGGATGAGGCAGCTTCAGAACTTTAGATATATTTCTCAACAGCATGCGGATGATACACACCATGGATCGCTGTTACTGAACATGACACTGTATATACATAGATATATTTACATGTATGTATAATGCTCCATACATGTATTTATATCGTGTATCATAATTATGTGTGTATGTGTGTATATATGCGTGTCATGTCGCTGTACTGTAAAACTAGGAATGTTAGCATGTATTTTAATTTCACAAATTTTGGGAGAGCCAAGATTCGCAAAATCAAAATGCACACACAAGTTCTTGTCTACACTATACATGCATTGAATACCAGTCACAATGTGTGAAAATTTCATGCCGCAAAAAAGTCTGTCAGCTCCATCTCGTGAAAAATGTCTTGTTGCAAAAAAGTCTTGCTTTAGAGTGCTCTTTTATATAGATAGACAAGGAGAGAGAAAAATAGTGGAGGAAAAGGAATAGACGCACACAGACAGAAAGACAGAGAGAAAAGAGAGATGAGAGAAGAAGAAGGAAGTGATATTCTGAAAACATTCAAGGCATTCATAAATGCATTATGAAACATGCAATGACCTCACAAAACTTGGTTATCAATTACCCAGTCTGCACAATATCCTGGCTTAGACCAGTAGGTTAATTCCCTTTGGAGTAGCTGAGGTAGAGAAATAAAAGGTCCCTCACATGCACCTAAAATTGATTGTAAATAAAAAAAAATGTGTGTGTGTTTTTTTTTTTTTTTTTTTTTTTGCAATGCCATGTGAAAAATTCTTGTGTGAACTCACATGAAAAATGACTAACTATTGTGATTTACATTGTAGTGCAAAAATTAGTGTATGTTGAATTAAAAAACAAAAAACTAATTCAGAATTCAATATGGAATGAGTTAAAAGGCTGGTATAGTTATGGTTGAGAGTTCAGGTTTTCACTTTTTACAAACCACTCATATGGAATTTGAAGGAGCATGCAATTCAAATTTTATTTGATGAAATCATCAGTTTTGAAATGGCTGAGACATGAAAAACCAAGGTGAAACAAAGTAGTCATAATAAAAGGTTGGACCCACCTTTTATCATGACCTCTTTGTTTTTGGATATATATATATTATTTCAGCCATTTCAAAACTGATTTTTATTGAATAAACTTTGGATTCCTCTTAGAATATTGCTCTTTAATATTCCATGTACAATGTAAGTAGTTTCTATAACATCTCACATAAAGTTCACACCTGAACCAAAACTGCACCATCTCTTTAACAACTGAATTCACAACATTGGATGGAACCTGGAATGTTGGAGCCAAAGGCTTGACATTGCATATAATTCTTCAACCTTCTTTCCTTTTCTTTTGACAAAGAATGCCTTCTCCATGATGTAGTCGTTGACTCATTCAATGTCCTTATAGAGGCATTATAGAGTCAAAGTTCTTGAGTCATTCAGCGTCATTATAGTGTTATAAAAAAAAGTAAAGGAAAAAATATCAAGGTGCGTGTGCCCTTGTTGGATATTTACTCATCGCTAGCTGTAAGGCAAAGTCTTAAAATGACAAGGTATGATACCATGCTGCAAAGGAGGAAGTCTGCCCATCCTTCGAGTTGTAATTCAATAAAGTCTCTAACATGATGGTATGTCTACCTGAAGCACAACAGCACTATCTGTTGTGTTCATGTATTCCATGTTCATGGCTTTTCACTAACATTAAAGTGCCCATTGCAACACGGTTCTTATTATTTATTGAAAGCTTTGATTTACCAGTAGTTACCTGTTCACATGTGAAATACCAATAATTGGAGGTGTTCAAACAACCAAGAAGGACATGGGACATAAACAAAAAGTCTATGCATTGAATGCTTGTGGCAACTCACAAAAATTTCATGCCACGAAAAAGGCTGTTTGCTGCAATTCATGAAAATGTCATGCCACATAAATGTCTTGCTTCACAGAACCCGCCTATTTGCCTGACAGCAAGTTTTAGTTGCCCCTGAGCAAGTGGACACGTGGGGGTTGCAGCTTCCATGGGACTGGATGATGATATAGAGGCCTCTCTCTCTTTGCCTCAAAACAACAACACCACCAACAAACAACAACAGCAGCAGCAGCAACAACAACAACAGCAGCAACAATGGCAACGACAACAACAACATCATCATAAACAAAAACAACATTACCAGCAATATCAGCAGCAACATCAACATAAACAACATTAACAACAACAGCAGCAGCAGCAACAAGAACAACAACAACTCAATAACAACAATAAGAACTGCAATAACAGCAACAAGAACAACAACAAATGTAGATATATGAATTTGCTACTGATAATATTGTACTATTTCCTCATGTAATATGTGGGAAGTGCTTTGAATAAAAAAAGAAATGATTTGGGTCTGGGAACGGAAAAGGAAGCAGGTGCGATTTTTTCTTTCCCAACCTACAATAGCCCAGGTTTTCTTTCCTGCCTGTTCCTCATGCATAGAATCTTCTTTTTAAATAGGTATAAAGACTCTGTATTGAAGGGATTCAAAAAGGTATGTTTCAACAATCATGCCATGTGAAAGGTAGGAAGGGGGGGGGGTGTTGTGCAGTGGAGAGCTGGTGAATGGATAGCCTTTGCTCAAGGCTTAAAGAGGCATTTATTTCATAGCCACGCTGACTTGAAGAGCTTTTTGGGAGAGGCGGGCCATATATCAGGTGGGACGGTGCTGTCATGCCCCCATCTCATCATCATCTGTCATCAGTCCGTTTGGCTCGGTCTGCGCTTGGTGTCGTGTGTGCGTACCGTGCGATAGATCGTCACGACACGCTGTGGGTGATGGCATTGCACTGCTATCATCCCCTCCAGTTGAGATTTATAGCCGGCATCAGCTCTTGAGGTATGAAATGGGGATGTTTTGATGGATGGAATAATTTGGGAGGCGATACGTCTCATTTTGTCATCCCCCAGTGGAGAACTAATGGGAGTTTTCTCTGCAGGGGAGGCGTGTCAGGAAAGGGGGGGGGGAGGGTAAAAATTAAAATGATTGGTTTGGAGCATTATTTTGCATCCATCATATCTTACTTAGCAAGTTCATTCGTATCTGGTCAATTTTTTTTCTTTTTCTGGCTTAAAGGCATAATTTACCATTGCAGATGAAACAAAAACCCAGCATTAGTGCTTTAAAAGAGTTCTAAAATGTAAGTTAGGGATAGAAACAACCACTGTAAAGATTTGAATCCGTATCATCATTGTTAAGTATTGTTAAATACACAAAATGTGAACAATAGTTATAATGGAAATGCTTCCAGACTGAACCGTCTACAGTTATGGTTTATTAAGAAAAATACTAATATCTCCTTATATTTTAGGCTTTATTGTAAAAATGTTATATGGTAGGATGTTTTGTGATACAACAGACCTACACATATGCATCATATGTGATATCTTGAAATTTTTTAAAATCACTGCTCCCAGAGGTAAAGTGGACCTTTAGGATATTAACCCAGTGAGGATGAACAGATTTTGCTAAGATATTATACACACGTTTCCCATAGACACCTGCCCAAGTAAACTTGGGACCAGTCTTCAACGGGTTGGAAGTATGAAGTAAATTTATTTCACAGCATACTCTACAAATCAACAATGCATGCATTTTTTTTTTTTTTTACATTTTTATACTTTCATATTGAAAAAAATTATACAAAACTCCCTGTCAAGTATGTATTAATTTTAGTTCTTTTTCTTTAGTTAGCACTACCATGAGGCAAATCTATTGTTTAGTTTGTTGTGTGAGGAGGAGAATAACTCAAAACAAAAACGAGGTACCTCAAAGAGATGGGGCTTTGTAAGGTGAATCTTGATTAATTGGTCCTTGATGAATTTAGCTGCAGACATTATTATCTTGTGATCATTTAATTTACACCATTGAATCTCATGGCATGTCTTTCTAATATTGGGGAGTGATTACAAGGAACTTGTTAATTTGTTACATCTGCTAAAAGGCAGAAAGCAGAAATAAATCATTATAAATATATACACTCAGCAAAAAAGAACACTTTTTTCGAAATTGTATTTTTCATAGAAGATTTTGTTGAAAATCAATGTATTATTAATACCATATTAAGGGTGATTTAATTGGCTATCAATTCAGTAGGTTAATACAAAAGGAAATTATACACATGAGTGAACACATTAATTTTTGCCTGCCAAAACACAAAAGTGAAAATTGCAAAATTTGACAAGTTGTCTTTCATTTGGTAATGCCCTTCAAGATAACAATGACAACAAAAAGCCACTTTAACACAATAAGAGACATTAATGAAATAGCATGAACCAGTTTTTTGTTCTCTTTATCTCTTTATAACCTCAAACAAAAACAAAATGAAAAACTAAAGGGGGAAAACAAGAATTTCCTGTCAGCTTAAACTTCAAATGACATAGGGAGTAATGGCATAAAGATGATTAAATAAACTGAATTTCTTTATTTTACTCTTTTTATTTAGTAAGTCAAGGATTCATGAGATAAATTTAAGAACCAAATATTATTTACAATTCTCCTAATTTGAAAACAAATTGAAATTTCTACCATTTTTTTTAGTATTGCTTTGTCACTTATTTCATTTGAATTTGGGCTTGACCCAAGATTCTTCATTTTTCTCCCTTATTTTGGGCATTTATTGATATTTCGGGCTTCAAAGATATCATAGAGATATAAGGTTCATTTTTGCAACTCAATCCACGTATCTAATTGTGTTGAATTTGTCCTTTGTCCTTTTTGTTATATGGAGGAGCACTTGCGTATGAATGACAACTTATTCATTTTTGCAATTTTTGCTTTTGTGCCTTGGAAGAGAAAAACAAAGGTGTTCACTCATGCGTAAAATTGTCCATTTTATTGACCTAGTAGGCTGATAGCTAACTAAATAACATCCAATATGGTATATAATACATTAAGAAAAAAGAGATTTTACACCAAACCACTTTTGTTTTGTGTTTTGTATTTTTTTGAATGTGAGTTCTGGGAGTGGATGGCTGAAAGGGAAAACATAGTTTTCATATGCCTGCAGAACTGTTGGTTTTCACTCTAAAATAGACACATATCCATTACAAATGTTTGAAATAATGCTGTAGTAACAGTAACACAATGTTGATTGAGTAATGATGAAGGGCTCTTTAGGAATGGAAGTAGAATAGCATGCATCAAATGAGAAGTATTCTACTCTTCAAAATACTTGAAAACAGCTCATTACCCTGGCTAATTGCCTTATCAACCACAGAAGTTTCTTGGTAGACTCATTCGATGTATTGCTAGCAATTTCCAAGCGTTTGAAGGTGTTAATTTTGAGTCCTTCTGGGAATTGTGTTTTGACTTTAAGAGTGATCTCTAACCCCTTGGCTGGCAGAGATTATAGTCCCTGTGTAAGTGATATATGCCTCAGACTGTATTAAATGGTCCTTCGACTGCATTTAGCTCTCCCCTCATCAGCCCAGCTGTTACAATGCATGGGAATCGTTGTCTACTGCCGTGTTTGAACAGGGCCGTTTTACCTTTTCTGTGTGACTCACACTCGATCCGCTACCTTCGTCTGCGCTCTCTGGAAGAACGGTTATTGTATTTAACTCATCGAGCACCAGAAGACGTAATTTTGTGGTTTAATAGTCGCTGTAGCTTTTCATTGTGAATTTTAATTACTGTAATCATTGCCAGAATTTCATGCAAGTCATACATGGTAATGTGCAAAATATGTGAGGGTAATTTTGTGTTTCTTTATTGACTTGGTTTTATATCTTCTATATGCTACAAGCTAATAATATGTTTTTAATTCCACTAAACCGAGATACATTGTATTACATACAAGTGCATTCATACATACAAGCAAATATCTTTCAAGAAGAAGCAATAAACAGCATGTACATGTAGCCAAGAATTAATTTCATTTCATTTCATTTCAAAATCAACATTGTGTTGCGAAGAAAGGCTGCCATTATAACTCTGTATGGTTCACAGGAGGGTTAAGCCAGGTTATTCTATCAAAGTGTAATGTGATAGTACAATAGCACGTGATTTCTCTCATTTCTTTAGGGTGGTGGGGGGAGGGGGGTCCCTCCCTGGTATATTGTTACGGGATGATGATTTTCTTTTAATTTTTTTGAATGAGTCATTATGAAACTGTCGAACTGAGGGTAGATTATTATCAGTTAACAAAGGAAGAGGCCATGTATGAAAGCTGAAGGGAATATGATACATGTATGACTAGTAACTCCTGGAATTTGTCTCTTTTTTTTTTGGGGGGGGGGGGGAGGACATAATTTTTGAAGACCTTTTTTTTAATGGTTCCCACATCATTGTTGTTTCTCAGAATCTTACTTTGAAGGTGGGATATGGTTCAGTGTATGCTGTCCATTTGTGTACGATGACAGATTTCATTTGGAGAAAAGATGTTATTTACAAAGTCACTTATGAATTTTTGCTTATAAATAAATTCACAAGTGGTAGAGTGTTTTTTTCTTCCATTTCAGTAGATGATGATAGATCCATAAGTTAAATGTTCAGATATTATAATGACACCAGGTGCTTTTGACTGGATGAAAAAAAAAAATCTTCCTAATAATGAGCATAATAACGTTCAGGGTATATCATTTGTATAGGGTAAGAGGTATTCCTGATATTAAGTGCTCAAAATATTCCTCTGAGATACATGCCTTGTCTGTTCTGGGAAATTTCCATTTGCCTGTCAGATAGGGTTGTTGTCATTGTCCGCGAATTGTGCGGATTTTTGACGACGTTTAAGTATGTACTAATAAGTTTAATTTTCTGACGTTGCAGTTTTTTTGTATTAGTAATATCTCTGAGCAATCTGAGAGTGTAGGGTTGCTCCTATACAGAGTTATCAAATTGCAAAGATCAGTGACCAGATGCCTAAATAAATTCTACAGGTGCTTGATCCAAGACTAGTCAACTGGCATAAATCATTTGCATTTCATTGCATAGTTCATTAACTTTTCGTACACACTCTGATGTTCGGTATTGCTTTTCCAACTCGCAGACGCATGTACGTGTACGTACGCAGCTGGGTGTTGACAGGCAATGGCACAGTCCAACCAGCGGCGCAGCAACTTGTGTTATCATGTGGATGCAGTCGGCAGCGAGTCAAGAGAGCCAGCGAGCCATGCCAGGCGCAGCTGGGCATCCATGCGATCAGATCCCCGTACCATACATGGTTTAGCCACCCTCCAAATTGCAAGGCGCAGCACTGCTGGGCGGAGAAAACTTTGTTTACTTACCATTGCACTTTGAAATAGTTGTTTCTCATACACCTTTAGGTATGATCTCTCCCTTTTAATATCATTTTTATCCTTTTCCTTTAACATTTTAAAGTAAAGTGGTTCTTCCATGTATTGAGTGTATTATTTATATCTGCACTGCGTGACATTTTATGCTCATAACTGCCAAACCGACAGAACAGAATGGAATGCCGTTGAAAGTTTCTAAATCCGTTTTTTGTGTATAAGTTCCAGAGATGTTTGCTACTGGGAAGATTACGTTTACATCTGTATATAATCAAAAATTTATGTTGTCACTGTATGGCCACTGCTTTGCAAACTGGCTACTAATGCAGCATGCATGGTTGCGCGCAGATATAAAAAATTAGTATTTCTCAGTTACTGTTGTATGGGTATTTTTTGTGATGAGCAACACCTTTTCCTAAGGTGCTAAAACGACGCTTTCTAACACCTCTCAAATCTAAATATTACGGGACAGATACACTTGAATGTCAGCATGGCTCAACATTCGATTTTAATATTGTACATACCTTGTGTAAAGGCCAAGAAGTACATTGTACTGTAAAACATGATATATTCGCGGCATGAAATTTTCGCGAATTGGAGTCGATGGCCTTTTTCGTGGCATGAAATTTTCGCAAATTGCCACTGACATTCAATACATATAGTGTAAACAAGAACTTGTGCGTGCATTTTAATTTTAGCGAATCTTGGCGGTCACGAAATTGGGAAATTAAAATGCACACGAACATTCCTCATTTTACAGTACCATTTTTTAGCTGTTTGCTCATGGGAACAAAAAAAAAAAAAAATGTGTGAAGCTGAGTAAATATTTCGTCAGATTTATTGTATTCCTTGACCGGGATACATTGGTCTTAAAGGCCAGCTCATTTTTTAAAATTTATTTTTATATTTTGTTTGAACATTTATTCTTTTTTTCTGTATGAAATGGACATGTGACCTGTCATTCATCAAGGGTCTGCGAGGGAAGACTAAAAATGTAGTTAATGATCATTCAGTTAATGACCTGCTTGTCAATTAACCCCTCACTGGTGTCATCCATTCAGGAGCTGTCAATGTGGAACTTGGGACAGCAGGGAGCACAATGCCAAGAATGCCTGGAATGTGCTAGTCTTTACTTGAGACCACATTATGCCATTAGGTTTATACCCATGTTGGCAGTGACACTCCACTGAACTTTCGAGTTGACTCCTCAAAATATTTTGGAATCAGATGAACAGAATTGTGTAGGAGTTTCATTAAAATCAGATATGAAATCAGCATTTAAGTTATGGGATTCTAGTGTGTTTTCTAGAACTAAAACACAAATATACTAATACACTAATACACAAATACACTAATACACTGATACACTAATACACTGCTACACTGATACACTAATACACAAATACACAAATACACTAATACACTGATACACAAATACACTGATACACAAATACACTGATACACTAATACACAAATACACAAATACACTGATACACTGATACACTAATACACTGATACACAAATACACTGATACACTATACACTAATACACTAATACACAAATTGCAACCACACACAAGTTTTCCATATTACAGAGTACAGTATGCTACATGAAGTATGTGAGTTTGTGTTAATAGTTGACATAAATACAGATATGGAATGCTTTGCTGCATTTGGAAAATCATAAGTTTATGTAAAAAATGAAAATTTTACATGTATAGAAAAACAAACTAAAGAGATTTAGGCCTATTATCCCTTTGTGTGCTATAAGTTCCAATCAGCGCAGAAAACCCCTTAGTGTTGTATAGTGTTGTACGTATATACACTGCCCAAACAGAGCTGCCAACTAGTACTGATTTTCAGTAATTTCTATTGAAATTGGACAAGAATACTGAAGGTTACAAGCAAATTACTGATTTTAGAAATCATTGTCTGTGATAAATTCTTTAACACTGTTAAGGATTACTGATTTTCACTCAAAAAAGGTGCAAATTACTGATTTTCAGCCATCATAGTACTGAAAGGCTTTTACAAAAGTTGGCAGCTCTGCCCAAAGTCTACCGGGCCATAGAAAGGGTTTATCGCAATCATGTGCCAATGATGTGAGGTGATTGTGTCACCTTTTGTGTTTGGCTTGTTTGATTTCATTCTTGGAAGTCTTTGTGAGTGAAGAGTAAAGTTCTTCTGTAATGGGCAAACATGACAGGAAAGTTTGTCTTTGGGGGTCATTCACACTGCAGTGAAATATCACAACATTTAAAACTCCTTCCACTTTGAGGATAGTGAAAGTTTCCAAGCAACTGTGCCAAAAGCTACTGGAGACGTAGCAAGGGAATCAAACATTTGATGATTTGCACTGAGAATCTTCACCGTGGAATTTTTTTTTCCTTTTTTTTTTGGTCATGTGACTTTTACTCGGCCAAACAGAAATTGTAAAGATACATGTAGCTGCCCTGGGTATTTGTTATTCTCCATGATAGCGGAAGTTGCCCATTGGAGATCGCTCAGATAGGAGTAGTTGCACACATGTGCATTATGGTGACCAACACTTATGAATTTCCAGGATGCGGTGATGTTATGATTTTTCATCGCAGTCTGAATGGAAAGGTCAAAACATCGCAAAATTTTGATGCCGCAATATTTCCTAGATGCAATGCCAGTTAGATCTCTTACCACGAAGGTGACATTCACGTCTTGAAGACGTTGAACCTGGATTTCGAGTGTGTGTGTGTGTATGTGTGTGCGCGCATAGTGATAGTAGGTGTGATGATTGTGTGCAGTAAGTCATACCAACATCAACAGCGTAGGGTATAATTTATTATGTAATTTGAGAAAATGCGGAGATCGCTTTGCCAGAATGCGGAAAACGATCAGAAATAAAAGGAAACAAATCGAAACAAAAAAACCAAACCCAGTTGCCCAGTTATCACAACTTCAGACTTCCGGTCGGATGTCCTTCCACCAAAACTGGAGTCTGGAACAAAAACAGAATGTAGAAAGCTGAGTTTAGACAAAAAGATCGAAAAAAGAAGCAACAATAACAAGAAGAATAACCCCCCCCCCAAAAAAAAAAAAAGAAAAGAAAAAGAAAATATGCTTTCCTCAACAAGGAAGCATCATGTTCGAACAAGATGACATTCAGTCTCCCAGATTTCCTGTTTGGTAAGATGAAGAATAAACATGGCTTTCCGTGTCCGGAAAAGAGCAGTTTTATCTCTTTTCATGTCCTTTAGAAAAACTCGTGCAGCTTGCAACCAAATTTCTTCCGAGAGTGTCCGAAAGTTGCATTTTGGTGTGGAAGATGGTGAAGTTTCAGCACGAATTGGGCAGCGTCATGAATTTGGTTTTGTTGCGGGGAGATATTTCGAGTGAAAATTGATTCCGTGTTGATGCTGATGTTGGTGGAGTGAACCAATGTGAACCAATATTATTGCTTCATGACAATATCATACACTATAAAAATGTTATCTCTGTCCAATTTCTGTTTACTTGACTTGATCTTTCCTCCATAAAGTAAATTTGATCAAAGAGTTCAGTCCCCTTTTAATCTGTTGAGGCAGACTGATTTTGCTACAACACACATTTCCCATAGTCACTTGCCTGAGTATACTCAGGACTCATCCTCAATGGGTTAACAGTAACAGAACTGGAGGTGTTGGGGGGGGGGGGGGCAAATGTCATAGACATAAGACGACAGGGATACAACCAGGTTACTTGTGATTATGGCTCTGTGAAGTTGTAAATTCACTTCTTTGACTATGTTTTATGATGGTATATTCTGCTTCTCCCAAGGCAAAAACCATCAATCTTCTCAATGCCAGTGACATGATGTGTTGCATTGTGACATTGAATAAAACCTGCCAATATAATTCAATCATCAGTCCTCACATGTTAAAGGCATAATTTACCATTTGCAGATGAAACAAAAAGTCAGTTTTAGTGCTTCAAAATAGTTCTAAAATGTGAGTTAGGGATAGAAACAACCAATGTAAAAATTTGAAACAATAATCAATGTTAAGTATTGTTGAATGACAAAATGTGAACAGAAGTTATGATAAAAATGTTTCTATTATAGACTAAACCATCTGCAGTTATGGTTTACTGAGAAAAATAGCGGTATCTCCTTATATTTAAGGCTTTATTGCGAGATGTTTACATGGTAGGATGTTTTGAGATACAACTGACGTACACTTGTATGCATCAAATGTGATATCTGCAACATTTCTTAAATCACTGCTCCCAGTGGTAAACAGTACCTTTAGCCCGTGGAGGACGGACTTATTTTGGTATAATCTATAACATACATTTCCCATAGACACCTGCCTGAGTATATTTGGGATTAGTCTTCAAGGGGTTAAAGGTACAGTCATGGTACTTCTTGTGGCATCTGTCCCACTGTGTTCTGGAATATCTAACTCAACTGGGAGGGAATGATTCGCTAGAATCTGGATTTAAATTAATGTTGTCTAAAGACTCTTGTTGTAAATTGAACTGTCTTCTTCTTGAGGTCCTGGTGACTTTCATAGCAGGAACTCGACCCCTGTTGGCGGTCTCAGAACCTGACCATGATCAGATCTTCTTTTCTGAATTCTGTCTGTTTATTAAATACTGAGTTGAAAGGCTGCTTGATGCTGCTATAATAAGGTTCAGAACTCTTTTTTTTTTTTTTTTTTACTTTAGAATAATATGAAAAGAGTATAGTGTTTAAGATCCAACGTTACACTCAAACATGACTTGCCATTCTGCTTGTCATCTGAACTCAGTTAGAAAAAAAAACACAACTTACAGTACATACATGTGGTTTGAATAAATATTTTTCCCCATCTGTGCATGAATTATTGTCCAAGGGTTCCATATACTTGTGTGTATGACCTCAAACGGGAAATGATATCAAATTAGCAGGAAGGAAGAGGCTACATTTTTCTCAAGTATAGACCATAACACAGGATGCGGTTACTGGAAGTTGTTTCCTCCTTGTAAAGCAATCTGCCATTAGGCTGGGGAGAGAGAGAGAGAGAGAGGGAGGGCATCCTACCTACCAGGGCGGGGCCTGTTGTTAGTTCCTTTAAAGAGGAAATCCACCCAAAAACTGAATAAATTTCCAAAGAAAGAGAAAAATATTCCCTACCGAACAACACAAAAATAACAAAAATTGGATTAGACATAAGGAAGATATGACATTTTGAAATGTCGAATTTTTTCGGAAAACACTTCTTGACCAGTCGTTATGAATATTTAAATCAGCAAGTTGACGATGTCATGCTCTCACAGTTTCTTTAAAATATTCATTTCAATTACAGGAATGGCAAAAATCTCATATTTCAGCTGGATAAATAATTAATAATTAAATAAAAAACCACCCAAAATAAAAAAGAATAGATGTTAACTCTGATATTTCTTGGTATGGGAACATACTTTTACTTATGTTAACTAAAAATAACAATTTTTCTGAATTTCACATATAACATACATGAAGAATTGTGAGGGTATGACATCATCAACTTGCTCATTTGAATATTCATAAAGGACTGGTCAAGAAATGTTTTCCGAAAAAATTTGAAATTTCAAAATGTCATATCTTCCTTATTTCTTATCTGATTTTTGTCATTTTTGTATCGGTCTGTAGGGAACAATTATCTCTTTCTTTTGAAGTTTATCTATTTTAGGGGTGGATTTCTTCTTAAATGGTTGTAGCACCCAGGCTCAATGTTAAAGATGAATTTAAGAAGAAGAGTGAAATCTTTATTAAAATCAGGTTGCAAGTTAGGAAGATTGTGGCATTCTAAAGTGCTTTCTTTCTTTTTTTTTTTCAATAAAAGGCAATTTTTAATAGTCAACATCTCTTCTCCAATTAGGCAAGTTGGTAATTTGTGCACTTTGCCCCTCTTCATCGTTTTAATTGTAAGAATATGAAAAAAAAATGTATTGGTCAAAAGATGTACACTGAACAGTATTCCCCTGTATTTACATTGTATCTTGGGGGGGGGGGGGGGGAAGCTGGAAAGACCAGACATGACGAGACAGTGTAGGCCTACAATATATCATTAAATCTGTAAGTATAGGGAGAGTGCCATTTTCAGACACTTCGCAAAAACATTTTGGACAGCTGATGAGTATAAAAATCATTTCACAGACTTGAAGAATTTAACTTTTTGAGAATAATTCTGTGTGATGATGTGGAGCAGAATCATGTCCATGATATCAAAGAGGTTTCTATCTAGACAAGAGTTCAGGGTCAAGGTATACAGCATGTCTGTTTGTAAAATCAATCCTGAAATATTCCAGAAGATGCCACCAGACTTCGGAAGGAAAGGAGGAAAAAGATGATGGTGCCCAGGGACAGTCTTTATTTTTTTAAATAATTTTTTTACTATCTCATGTCAGTGGGCCCAATCTCATGAGGTCAAAGGTCATGGTCTGTGATGGAATACACATCACTCCACCTGCTCGAGGGAGAGAAAAGTGTACGCACACTGGGTCAGATGCCAAACGAGAGTGGATGAAGATAGCAAAGTTGACTTGAGGCCACGACTCTCTGTCCCAAGTTCAATCAAATTTCCAGACTCGGCAAAGAATGTTTGTATTTTGGAGACAGAAGAAAATAACAATCATTTGAACAGATGCCCCCCACCCCACCCCATACAAAAAGAGGAAGAATATTTAGAATATTAAGTTAAGAATTGGAAGAAAAGAGCCATATGCAAAGAATATTTGTCATAGTTATCCATCCATTTTGTGAAAAGAAGATGATGAATGTATACTACTGGCCTAGTGTATCTGTGGCCTGACATAATGCATTTAAACAGAGTATCTCTTGCCCATTAGGAAATAAGGAAGTAGACCTTGTTTAATACAATCCTGTAGTTTGTGTCTGTAGTATTACTGAATGGGATGGACATCGTTTAGGGGATTTTTGTCAAAGCTGTCCTGTAAGCTGTCGTTTTGTGATGCGGACACAAGTACGGCCAATACGTGTCACAGGCACATACACTGTGGCATATACCTTGTGTGTTTTACACGTGATTCGGGGCAGCAGCTATGCATTCAGACAGTCAAACCAGTGTGTACAAACACACATACACACACACACACACATGGGAGCGAAAGTTGTGGCTAACGTCGTAATCGGCTTGGTATTATTGGGAATAGCGATGCGTGGATGGAAACGCTGCGGACGAAATGTTTTGAGCAAATACGAACCTCCGACCATCTCAATCACTTCTCTGCTTCGTTATACACGATTGTCACTGGACACGTTTGGTTGTGGCAGACTTCCTCGTTTTATGGGAAAAGAAGGATGAAACTTTTAAATTTCACAACATTTTAACTCGGTGTCCTCTTTATTCCAACTTTCACCAAAACTTTCAGTAATGCACTCGTCGATCTGTTTTAATACCAAAGACAACTTCAATCTGGATTGAAAGGCCTCTTTTAGGTAAATTTTATCTACCTGTGGAGCAATTAGTTCCAGTGTTGTGTGAAATATATCACAATCATCCCTTTGGTAAACAAAGCGGTAGTTAAATGATGATTAAATATTGAACATTGAGTGATTAGCAGCAGCTATTTTTATTGAGTACATACGTAATGTACACTATGTATGTGCAGTAATCAATACATAGTGAAATACAAGCTAGTCTGCAAGCGTATAAAGTGCATATTTTCACGCAAGTAATTTTTCGTGCTTGGCTGGGTAAGATGAATTTCATGTGTTTTTTATTCCGCGGAATCAGGACATTGACTACTGGTAACAGATGGCATGCAAAAATATTTGTGTGCTTTTATTTTTGCGCTAGCTTCTGGTTGCGTGAAATGAGCAAAAATTTCCACACCGCGAAAATTTCCAATTTTACAATAGTTGCTCCCAAGCCTAGTGTATCCAGATAAATATGGTTCAATTTTTATAGTCTTGTGCCTAAGCTTACCTTATTAAAGCATTTTATGTGCACCATATTGTATAGCACATGCTATATGTCTGTACTACATGTAATATTTTTTCTGTGAAGGAGCGTAAGCACTTAAGACAATAGCTGCACACAGTGTTGGATGTGTACAATAACAAAGGGATGTAAAAATGAATGGATGAAAACCTACCAGCACATAACCACAAGCAGGTGTGTGTGTAATGTCTGGATTATTCAATTATCGGCAGGGGGGTTCCCTCGCCGGTATCAGTGACAGGTTGTACAAATGCTGGTTGGAATATTTATCGGATGATACTATAGCGACTTTTCCCCTATACCTGTAGTAATATGAGCATTCTACATTCAATATGTAGTGTATATATAGGGGATGGACAATGTGAATCTTAAAGGGGGAAGTTTCCCCTTTGACAGTCCTGGCAAAATTCATTAAAAAGGGAATGTCAGTGCGCTTGAAAGTTAGTCTGAATAGGAGGAATAATTTTTTTTTTTAGCAATGAAATAAAAATTTAGTCAAAATCAGGTGAAAAATTGGAAATTTACATGACATTTTGAAGTTATGCTAATTTTTCAGTTAACAATTTTTGAACAGTCAATATGAATTTATGGAAATAGTAAAGTGATTATGTTATCCCTTCACAACTTGCCTTATAGGTTGTACATACAATATTGACATATCAATTTTTAAACCATACACAATCATGCCCCAGCACCAAAATCCTGATATATCTACTTGATGATTATTTTGACGTTCTTCAACTGGGAATAACATCATGTTTTACACTTTTATAACAAAAACATTCAATTTTGTTATTCTGTGTGTAAACGATCAATGGAAAATTGTCAGATGACAACTACGTCATCAGCTCATTCATTTGCATATTATTCATATCAACTGTACGGGAACTGTTCTGCAGAAATTAGTGAAACTTCACCTCTTCATAACTTCCCTAACTTTTTATCCCGTTTTGTTCATATTTAATCATATTTCTTGTAAGATTTTACTCTTTCTTAGACTAAATCATAAATAGACTGTGATTATCTTTAACAAAAGAAAAATAAAATCTTTTTTGTATGCTTTGAGTGCCAGTTGGTACACAAAATCCCATAGCATTGTACACACTGTCTATGACAATGTCCATGGCACAGATAGGGCTTAAAAAAAGTGAAATTTGATATACTGGTATGTGTTACTGTAGATGTTAACCATTCGAAGTGGACACTTGTGCAAGGTACCAGGGCCTACTATTGGCTTGTCAAGTTTCTGCTGGAAAGGTGGCACAATTATCTGTTGTGATTAATTACGCAGTCACAATGATGCGCCTCTTTTATGGATTAGAAATTGTGTGATTATAAAATGTCATTGTGTGAGATGAAATATAAACTCTTGTTGCAAGAACTTGCCATACCAGGGAATGCAGTGTTGCTTGCCGTCAGAAAGAGACTGAATGGGGAATATAGTGCTGCAGGTACCTGTTGTGTCCTGTAAAAGGTGAAAGTCAAATTTCTGAATCTTGTTTGGAATAAGTTAATGTTGACATGCAATTCATGAAACAAGTATAAATGTCTGGCTGATGAGCAAAATCACTCTGCCTTTAATCCCACCTCCTCATGTCTGTGTTGGTGCTGTATATTTTACCTGCATAAGGGGGGGTTGAGGGATAAACATTATGTCTAGTGACTGGAATTAAATGAAATGTACAATAGGAAGCATGATATGGTACTATGCAGAAATTTTGGTACAAACACAAAACTACATTGTAAACATACTGGTTGGAATGTTTGTCAGCATACGCACAAGCATATTTCAAACAGGGTCTGAAAACAGAGACTAAAGATATGCACTGTTTAATACACAGCACTGTTTCAAAGAAAACATTGAGTGGTGGTTTTGACAGTGGTATTCCCTGTATACCACAATGAATTCCAGACCATATTTGGATAGGGAGTCTGGTATCAAATCATAGGCCTACTTGTCATATTTCTGGCTTGAATATCATCATGTTTCAATATCCTTGTTGACAGGAATTGTGAAGACTTTATACCTTTTGTTATCCATGGTGGTTTTAGTATCACAAGTAATATTGTGTGTTTTGATAGGAAGAGCACTTGAAAACCACTCGCTGGGGCAACTGAAATCCTCCATTGGGCAAGTGAAACTCATATATGTAGCAGCTATTGGTACCCACCTGTTCATTTCAGGGATGATGATAATGATAATGATAATGAATAACATTTATATAGCGCTTAATTCTGATGTTTCTAAGCGCATTGATCCGGACTCTTGATGATCAATCTTTATAATAATGATGACCACTACAACTATTAGAAAAATTATAATTTTTGTCATCATATAATCATTGGGCATAATGAATAAGGTTAATAATGATAATACCAGCGGTGAGTTAGCTCAGTTGGTAGCGCGTCTGCCTTCTACCCAAGCGGCCCGGATTCGATACCCGAGTCTCACTGAGCAATGTTGTGTGTAGTCATATTGTCCCCTCTAGCATTTAGCAAGAGGCAAAACTCTCTGTCCCTCGGATAGGACATAAAATGGAGGTCCCGTGTATGAGAGAGTAACAACTCATGCACGTAAAAGATTCCACTTCGCTCATTCAACGCAAAGAGCAGGATGTTTAACCCGGTGAAGTGGTTCCACCCAACATCCAACTGGACCCCATGGAAGACCAGCATAGTGTAGCTGAATGTGGGCTATCCAGCCATCTTCTCAGATGGAAAATAAACAAGCAAGCAAGCAAAGAAAGAAAGAAAGAAAGAAAGAAACAACCAGTAACAATTATTTCTTTAAATATTGCATCACACGTGCACATGTGACAGATTTTCCTTTCCTGTGGGAAAAGAAAGATAGAACGCGTATTGGAAAAAGAAAACATGGAGAGTAATTAGGATCGTGAGATCAGTTGTGGTGATTGTAAACATTCTATGAATAAACATTATCAAAGAAGACTGTTTTCTAAAAGTAAACAGCTTTGGATTTTTGAAAGAGAAAGACTGCCAGTTCTGAATTCTGGATTACATCAATTGTGAGCTATTTGTGATCATGTTTAACCTCATTCCTGATTTGTAAAGGGGTGTAGAGTGACTCCTTTTACCATCCTTCTGCACAATGGGTACAGACATGTTACTATAGGAGGAATTGGTGTAATAGTAACAATGCTTTACCACGATCCTTTTCAGTGGTGGAATTTACATGCACAGTCATGCTTGCTTGCCTCACATCAAGGACAGACGACCATTATAATTCCTGTTCCGTGATAGTCTTGCTTCAATGCTCACTTTCTTGTTTCTTTGATTGCCTCCTGTGACTCACCTTGTCATATTCTCAATGTCATAGTCTGCTTTATCATGAATACCAAGAAAGTAAAAAAAAGAGGGAAAAAAAGAAACATTTCTAACTTTTGCTCAAATAGGCATTTAAACAAGGGCCCTTTATCCCATTGAGGATGAGCTGGTTTTGCTATAACACAGATGCCCCATGGACACCTGTCCAGGTATAATCTTTACTAGCCTTCACCTGGTTAACTTTTATAGCAGGAAAATGCCTACCCATTGTTGGTACTTGCCCGACCACCATTGTTAGTTACCTCAATTGAAAGGGGGCAAGTGGGTGTGCAGTGCCTTGCTGGCATACAATTTTAATTCTAATCATAATCTTTGAATCGTAAATTTCCATGATTCTGAAATGCTAACTACATTTTGGTATACATGGCTTTCAGAAGCTTTAGTTACTAGGCCCTTACTCCTTCTCTCTCTTTCTCTATCTATCTATCTATCTATCTATCTATCTATCTATCTATCTATCTATCTGTTGTATCTATGTATGTATTTATCTATCTCTGTCTACTATCTATCTATCCTATCTACCCATCTATCTATCTATCTATCTATCTATCTATCTATCTATCTATCTATCTATCCTTCTATCTATCCATCTATCTATCTATCTATCTATCTATCCTTCTATCTACCCATCTATCTATCTATCTATCTATCCTTCTATCTACCCATCTATCTATCTATCTATCTATCCTTCTATCTACCCATCTATCTATCTATCTATCTATCCTTCTATCTACCCATCTATCTATCTATGTATGTATCTATCTATCTATCTATCTATCTACCCATCTATCTATCTATCTATCTATCTACCTATCTATCTATCTATCTATCTATCCTTCTATCTACCCATCTATCTATCTATCTATCCTTCTATCTACCCATCTATCTATCTATCTATCTATCCTTCTATCTACTCATCTATCTATCTATCTATCTATCTATCTATCTATCCTTCTATCTACCCATCTATCTATCTATCTATCTATCCTTCTATCTATCTATCTATCTATCTATCCTTCTATCTACCCATCTATCTATCTATCTATCTATCCTTCTATCTACCCATCTATCTATCTATCTATCTATCCTTCTATCTACCCATCTATCTATCTATCTATCTATCTATCCTATCTACCCATCTATCTATCTATCTATCTATCCTTCTATCTACCCATCTATCTATGTATCTATCTATCTATCTATCTATCTATCTACCCATCTATCTATCTATCTATCTATCTATCTACCTATCTATCTATCTATCTATCTATCTATCCTTCTATCTACCCATCTATCTATCTATCTATCTATCTATCCTTCTATCTACCCATCTATCTATCTATCTATCTATCCTTCTATCTACCCATCTATCTATCTATCTATCTATCCATCTATCTATCTATCCATCCATCTATCTATCCATCTATCTATCTATCTATCTATCCATCTATCTATCTATCTATCTATCTATCTATCTATCTATCTATCTATCTATCTATGTGTAGACCAACTGTCCATCTGTCTGTATCAATCAATATAATAACGATGCTTTATAAAACACAATAGTAATGGAGAAACCATCTCTACTCTGACGTGTTCACACTTACTGAAGTACACATGCCACATTAATGTGAATTCAATTTAAATGTGAAACCAAAGAGAAGAAAGAGACAATTTTACTTTGAACAATTCCAGGTTTATAGCATCTCCAAAAAACAGATTCAAGCCCAATAGCTTTAATGTTCTGCGCCCTTGACATTTTATGCATTCGAGTCGCGCAAAGTTAATGGAAAATGGGATGGCATTCAAGGTGGTCACGAAACATAGTATCTTGTTTCATTTTCTTGGGTGTGTGTGTGTGTGTGTGTGTGTGCCTGTATGTTTGTAAGAGAAAGAAAGAGAAAGAGAATGTAAGATAGTACAATTTTTGGTTTGTTCTCTGAATCATGAAATGTCAACGTCATTCAAGTTACCGGTGGCAGCTGTGGTTAAGGTTAGGTGATCCTTTATTGTGGTCATGACATCTCGTGGTTTTGTCAAAAAGAAAAGAAGAAAAAGAAGGAAAAGAAGTACAATGTGAGTCATTCTCCACAGTCTGCTGAATTCTTTCATGTTTGGAGAGTCTTATAAAAATGAACCATGTAAGGGGTATGGAATGCACATTCCATTTGCCTCTCAATTTGACTGGGTCCACATCCACGGGTGTGTTCTCAGCATAGTCTTCTTTCATGACCACACTGTGAACATTTTAATCCTGGGGAAAACCTACCTGCTAGCAAAGGTGCGTAGTGTTAAAGGACAAGTCCATCTTCATAATTATAGGCTACATAAGGATTGAGTGAATGCAGCAATATCAGTAGAACATATCAGGGGAAGTTTCAGTAAAATCAGGCAATCCGTTCACAAGTTTTGAATTTTTGAAGTTTCAGTACCGCCATCGCTGGATGAGCAGACTACTGTGGCTTGTGATGTCACATGCGTAGAACGATTATAAAGAAAATATGAAGAAAATTCAACATTTTATCACAATTCTCACATAATAAAAAAGCACTTGACTTGTCTCTTTCAGAAGACAGATGAGATAATATTACCTTTTACATGCATCAGTGACAAGTCAAGGAAATGTGCACTTTTTTCAAAAAATGAAATTTTATGAATTTCTCTTTATATTTTCCTCATATTATTCCACACATGTGACATCATACATTGCAGCAGTCCCCTCATCCAGCAGTGACTGTTCAGAAACTTTAAAATTTCATAATTTTTGAATGGATTGTCCAATTTTCCTCATACTTTCACTAATGTGTTCGGTACTGATATTGCTGCATTCTCTCAATCCTTATTTATGTGAAGGTGGACTTGTCCTGTAATGAAATCCACTTGCCGTCATCATTGGGATGAGTCGTGTGCGAAGCTTTTCTAATCAAGAAATTTAAGGCTTGGTTACTGTAATTAGAGGTGGTACTTAATGTGGATCAGTAAAGATGGCAGATAATTGCTAACGACATCACTGGAATTTATGGCAGGAACCAGTGGGGGTGAAGGATCAACATATTAAAATGGCACCAGAAAATAGCTTGAAACAAATTTTAGTTCAATTTTCTTCAGTTAAATTCAATTCAATTTAAATCATTTCAATTTAGTTCAATTCAGTTCAGTTCAATTCAATTCAATTCAATTCAATTCAATTCATTTCAATTCAATTCAATTCAATTCAATTCAATTCAATTCAATTCAATTTAATTTGATTTGATTTAGTTTAATTTGATTTAATTTGATTTAATTTAATCTAATTCAGTTTAATTTAATTTAATTTAATTCAATTTAATTCAATTAGATTGTACTTGGGATCATTTCCATCTGACAAAAGGTAAAACAAATACAAAGAATATATTTAATAAATCATATTATTAAACAATTTGTAAGAAGTAAGAATCCTTAAAATGGGTAATTGAATGAGATTAACCTGTAGGATGGAGATTAGATTAGGGCCTCAGATGAGGGCTGGTCATCATCGAGGCTGGAGTTGCTTTATTCTGGAGTGGAATTTCAAATTCCACCATAGTTCAGGAAATGACTGTATGGTCCAGTATGATTTAGAAGCTCTCACACAAGCACACACAAAAGAAAAACAACAGCAAAGGCTGAGATTGTATTTTTTATGGAGTCCACAATGAAATAAACCTTCAAAGTTGTTACTAGTTTCTCTATTTTCAAGTTATGTTGACATTTCCCAGTTCTTCCACATTTTTGTCCAAGGGGAGTATTTGATCCTAGTATTTTGCCTTCGCTTAATTATAGTTGTAGGTCCATGGTTGAAGCCAGGGATGCTGTGTATTGAGAAAAGGGGAAAAATAGAAAAAGAAATCTAGTCCTTCCTGATTTTCATTGCATTCTGGAATACCGCCTCATTGAAGGGACAAATGCATTACTTTGTTTTTCATCATACGTAAACATTCATTGTATTCAAACATGGAATGTATCCACATTTGAATATAGGCCTATATTTTGTTTTACTTATCCCTCTGAAATCCGATTTGATTTCCTCAAAATAATTCAAAGACACATCACTCATAAAACCAAATCATTGTAGTTATACTTTTCTACAATATGATGGGAATGATGATGGTATGCAGTACTAGTGAAGTGAGCAGAAATGCAAAGAAACAGAGAAAGATAATATATGTGTCTATCTCTATACGCACATACATGTATTATTCATATATCCAGGCTATTACCTATGAGAGGAGCTGAAGTTGAGGTTTTCATGACTGCGTGCACAGCATCATACATTGTACATCGCAAGGACCACACAATACCCTGCTATGTTATTATACATAGAGAGCCTGCATGAAAGTTTACATTTTAGCCTTTACTGTAATTTGTACCAGCCACACTTCAATGTTTTGATTGTGTAGGACAGACAGGACTACAATGAGACATCATCTTTCATCTTTTAGTTTCTTGTTGCATTTACTGTGCCTTCATGCAACCCTTTTCAGTGTTTTCATTGAATTCATTGTCGTCAACCTGAGACTCTTTATATTTTATTGTACACATGGATACTGTTGTCATATTGTAATAATATCAACAAGAACATTGATGTAATTTTAGTATACTTACAAATGGCTAAAGCATGCATGCACGTACATTATTGTAGTATACAAACTTCATTTCTGTGTAAACACACCCTACCTATCTTTGCTTCGTAGGAGGTGTTTATGGATAATATATACAAAAGAACTATATCACATACCAGACTGTAGAGTATAATATTTTATATAGTTGTTCAAGCATTTTATTGTTAATACATCTATAGGCCCTACTGATGTGTTCATGTGTGGAACGGTGTGTCTGGGGCCATTGTAACTTGTGGTTTCCCAATGACTCATGCCAAAGGCATGCAGCCAAATTTACCATCAAAGGTCAAAATGTGAAATTCATTCTGTCTAAATCCTGCTATATTGTAAGAAGTATTTATTCAGACACCAAAAAATCAAATAAACTAAGCGAACATAAAATTGTGGTTTGTTTGAATAGATATATGAAGCATCTTTTTCGTTGTATCTGTGGAACAAAAGAACAGCAGGAAATGGAAACAAATGAAAACCAAAAGCAATTAAAACCCCCACAAAAAAGGAGTTTAAAATGACTGTTGATTGAACATCAATGTTCTTTCAGCTGTGCTTAGATGAGCACACTATTGACATTCAAAATAGTACTATCATTAATCATGAACATTAAACAACCTGTATGATATGCTTGGACTGTGGTCTAAACCTCAATATTTGTCCGAGGCCCAAGTGCTTCACTATGTAGGACTGGGAGACACTGAAGGACACCATGATGGAAGCTTGAGGGTGAAACCGGAAAAATGTTTGCCATTCTGACTGGCAAACCAAAGATATAATTTCACGTGTTATAGACACATGATATCAACAGATAAAATGATATTAAGAATGTAATAAAAGATTAATACCTTGGGACTGACGGTACAGTTGTCAGTGAAGAAACAGAAAGGAGCTATCATGTTCTGAGATTTAGCATGTATAAAGATGAATTTTCATGAAATAAAAAAAAATTATTTAATCAAAAGTAGGTAGATTTAAAAGCATTGTTCCAAATATAGGGTAAAATTGTGGCCTTATGGTGTTCATTAAACATTAACCCCCCCAAAAAAAGATGATTTATTAAAAATTGACACCATAATATTGAGGAGATTGAACTGTCCAACATGATAGCAATAACTCCATACCCCCCAAAAGTGTTATAAAGCCTATCTGGTTCTTAACCAACATAGTATAAGTCAAACAATAGGGCCTATGTGTTCCATTGTTCATGGCATGAATGAAAAATGTACAGGGTGATAAATTTGTGTCGTGACACTGCAATTTTTTTTTGAAAGATGGGGAGAAACGAAATATCATATTCCACTGGCCTTCTTGGAATTTGTGGCAAAGAACTAAAATTCTTCAAATTTTTCTCATAGCTTTGTGTGAATGTCATGGTGGAGACCCAAGATTTGGGTGAAGGTGAGTGGGTTAGTCTTGCAAAAGTAGACCCTGTGTTTGATTGTACTGTATCTGCTGACTGTGTAATTTTGGGTCATAATGTGGTAGACCTACACTGTGCACAAACATGTAGCAAATACAAGTGTATATGTGCAAGTGTTTCAACCATCAATATAGAAATCTCCTAACAAGAAACATTGTCCATGCCCCAAAAGAAAAAAAATACCCCCCCCCTCAAAAAAAAAAAAAAAAAAAAAAAAAAAATCACAGATATAGGGCCTACTGTAAATTTCTCACAAAACTGGCTTGGTGTGGGGGTGGGATAATTTGCAATAAAAATGTATTCTGTAGAAAAAATTGTGATCTTTGTCACATGGCTTTCACACAATATTTTCATAAACCCATTCTATGCCAGAAACTTTAGACAGTGTGTACAATGCTATTGGGTTTTCTGTGCTAACAGGCACTCACAGCATAGTAAGGGTTAATACGTGTGCACAGTCTCACGTTTCTATTGAAATGTGCAACTGACCGGACACTCTTGCTACATTATTTGCACACTGAAAACTGATGAGTTGATTGTGCCAGCTCACTATTATAGATTACCATGGCAAAGTCTTATGATTTCTCACTGTTGTTTTGTTGAGATTTCTTTTGTTGCTGTGTGAATGATAGGTTGGTCATCTCATGAGCCTTCCCTTGCCATAAAACTGTACAAGGTAAACACTGGTGGCGCTATCTAATTTTTGTGACAATGCGTCGACAATACTTTGCTAGTGCACAGGGTGAGCTCTGTTTGAATGTACACAAAAACGCACAAAGCACTACCTCTATCTCCAAAGTACCATAGTGCTGTAGATTTTCTCACTAATCTCGGCAGTTGTTACATGTTGGAAAATGAAATATGAAGTTAGAAATTCTGAAAATGCCTCTCTTTTTTTTTTGCATTACCTGAAGTGCACAAGTTCACACCAAAAGAGTGAACCCCGCTTGGCATAGCTGCATGTTGCACGTGGCTGCGTATATCGTCATGCGCATGGCAGATTGTCGTTAACCCTATGTGCATTCCCACACCCTTTACGACAATCTGGCATGTGCACTCCCATACCTTAACGACAATCTGCCAGGTGTACAGAAAGGCTGTAACTACAATCTGCCATGCGCACAAAGATATATCACCTTTCTTATTTGCACATAGCACACTGCCGGTGAACAGACCGACTGCTAGCGACAAAATGTTTACATTCATATGCCATAGCCGATTGTGAGATTTTGTAGCGCCACCATTTTATTTTGTACTGAGAGAATTTGGCCTCAGTGTGTAATTGTGATCCAGGGATTTCCTTGTGTGGGTGGTGTAATTGCAATCATAATTTCCTCTTTATACCAAATTACCACATGATTGCTAGAGCAACGACACAAAATTTCCTGTTCATTTATGGGTAAACCCACTTTGTCCACGATGTGATGCCTGATTTGTCTTCCAGTCGCTAATTCACAGGAAAATTAGTGTCTTGATAGTCTCATATCTCATGCTATTTGCTCTTATGACAAGTCCCCTCATTTCAAGCCGTGTTAAGTGCACTTTTCAGGTTTTAATCCCCCGAAAAATGTTTCTTGCATGCTAGAGTGGCAGCCATTAGATGCATTTGAACCTGTTAGATAGATATCTAACACCCAATTATAGTCCTTGCCCTATTTTAAAGAGGGGTTGAAGAGTGCAGTGTATGTAAGAGGAGATAGAAGGGAATGTATAGGGAGCATATTATGATCTTTAATAGAAATAGAGAGCAATTATATACTGTGAAGATGAGAAACAAGAGATAGATCTATACAAAGACATTGATTGGCATTAAAGGCAACTGAAATAGACATGATGATGTATAAAGGACAAAGGTAGATTGAGAGGTTTTTATTTTCATGAATTTCGCGAGTCAGCTGCTGTTCGCGAAATTAAAAACACGCGAAAATATTGACTCTAATGCCGATATGAATGTGACGTACGCGTATACATTTCTCCGTTCAGTACACGATTGCGAATTTAACCACTCGCGAAATTGTCGGGAAGTCCCGATTCACGAAAATTTAGGCTCGCGAAATATATGGCGTATACAGTATGGAGATGTGTATTGATCAAGCAGTGACAACTGATGAAGAATTAGATAGAGATGAAAAGAGAAATAGAGGTTGAGAGGGAGAGATATAGGGAAATAGAGATAGATTTATAAAAACGGCAAAAGAGGTATATACGCAGTTGTAAAAAAAGAACAGAGAGAGATTAAAAGATATGTAATATAGTGGAAGAGATAGAAAACATAGAGAAAAGAGAGAAGTTAGAGAAAAAGAATGTAATATGCAGATATGATAGACTCTTCTTGTGCCACTTTGTGTACCACTCAGTGCAGCAGTTTCCCTCATGCTCATACATGTTTTTCTCTCTTTTCTTCCTTTGCATGTTCTCGCCAACTTCCTGTGGATCATTCCTGCATTTCCACTCCTCAGCAGGTAAGAGATAATAAGCAGAGACTCCAACCCAGAGTACCTTCTGATCTGGAGATTCTCCCGCCTGAAACCCCTTGCAAACGGGAGACTCAAAGTTGATGTGTGCGAAGCACGAAATTCGCAGGGTTCTAGATGCTCTCTGGTGCTATCTAAGGCTTAGTTTTTTAACATACGATAGAAATATGTAAGAAATCCTTTCCAACGGGAGACAAAGAGCCAGGGCGGGAGAAATTAAATCTCAAACGGGAGAACGGGAGATTTTGCAAAAATGGGTTTTCGGCGGGAGATCTCCCGTCAAAAACGGGAGAGTTGGAGTCTCTGTAATAAGTTGTATTAAAGGAACAGCTGGAATTGTATACACTGTAAACCTGCAAAAAGCATGGTGCCAAATGCTTGTAGCCATAGCATTATGTGGTAATATTGATATGTAGTTATATATTTATGCATTTTTATGATTATCGCAAAATATAATGGTTGAATGTAGAACTAGTAGGTCATGTCAAGACATGCCCAGACTGTGCATGAAAGCAAGCTGCCTCAGACAACTTATATTGGGTCTATTTCCTGAAGATCTTTCCAGTTGTTGCTATTCCAGTTGAAGTGAGTACAGCTTTACCTGTTGAAGACTATTTTCGAGTATACCTGGCGTACCGTGAAGCCTTCTACTACTAAATGTTCTACCACAATGAAAGCTTCAAAGATTTTGAACTCCATTAGATGTCTATGGGAAACGTGTGTTACTGCAAAAACGGCTTGTCCTCAACGGGTTGAATGTGGTATCGGCATAAATTTTCACGATACTCACCGATTGGTTATTGCTTGACTGTTGCCATAGTAACTGCAATTAATTTGCAGCTTCCAATCACATCTTCATGTAAAGGGTGTGGATCATTGGTTCTCCAGCTATCATGTTAAAAGCGAGGCTCTTAAAGAAGTCATTTGATACCCCTGACACAACATTAGCACTTGTCTAGCTTTCTGATGTGGTAATGTATAATGCAGTGGAATCCACTTAAAAGGAAAGCGGATACAAAGGGAATATTTTCTGTATTTTTTTTTCTTTTTCTCGCGGAATCATCTACGTTTGTGGATTTTAACGAACATTCTGGTGAACAAAATATTGATGAAGCTGATACAATTCAAAAAGTTGTAAAAATTGTAAGGCTCCAAAACTGTCCCGTGATAGGGGGAACGACTGTAAAAGTTCATGCAAGATTATCTCTCTCTTTTCACTCTCTTTTGCTTGACTTTTTTTGCCATCGAAGCAACAAAGTATATTTTGTCTGCTTGCAGTAATTACCTGAATATATTGTAGTGAGAGAGGAGCATATTCTGAGATTTTTTTTTTCAGCCATTTTAGGCAAGTTGTGATCGCATCAGGACAAGCAGCTGCACCACCAGGGCGATGAACTCGGAAACCAGCACTACGTGTTTACTGAGAGAGTTGCTGTTTTGGAGAGAAGGCGTCTGCCTATTTGAGAGAAAAACAGAAACTAAACAGAAACCCAAACTTTACAACCCAAACATTGCAACCCACGACCCGATTCCTGTATCTAGGCACTGTTTACCAGTAATCACTAAAACAGCAAAAGTGCGTGGGCGATTTTTGTGTGAAAATTTTGCAAATCATCACCGTTTTCCACGAACAAATGATGGAAGTTTGGAGAGAGCAGTTAAACTCTTTTCAGCAAGTCATAAGAATAACGGCTTCAAATCTACCCTGAAGGAAAGGTTACAATAGTTACATTCACACGCAGTTGCCAAACTTGAAGTTTAGGTCAAAAACTTAACTGTCGATGATTAGCTCCTCTCGTGAATTCACGACGCGGGTTCACATGCGCACCTCAACTTTAAGTTACCACTTACGAGCAAGCCACTCAATGATTACAACGGAGGTGCAGAGTCTTTGCTAGATGACCTTGTGCCCATGCAAAATAGCGCAGCGAACGAGACGCGAGCTCGAGGCTCACGCTAACTCACAAGCTCGTTGATTATTGTGTCCACACGGAGCAAAACTACGAGAAGGGACTGCCCATGGCTCGTGGAGAGAGCGTAAACCCTAAGATGTCTCGTGGTTCTAATCATCCACTAAAACTTTAAGATTGCTAACTTTTGAATGCGTCCACAATGTGCTAAACAACAAGCTAATCATCAAGAGTTACATTTTTGACCTAAATTTAAAGTTTAGGAACCACGTGTGAACCTAACTAATGCCTCTTACTGAAGGGCAAGGCATGATTGATTGGCTGCTGCCAACTGCAGTTTTGGACTGAGAGCCTGTAGATTGAGTGTCTGTGGTTCCCAACCACTGAGCCCCACAATAGTTTCCTCGATATGTCATTGAACATTTCAGACAAATTAGTGCTGTTTTGGTTGCACTAAAGATAACACATTTTTGGAGGGTCACAGTTCTGATTGCTGATCCTGAGGAAGAAATGGTTTATTGATAAATTGGTTTTGAAATAACAGAGATATAAAAAAGTAAAGTGGTCCTAATAAAAGGTGGGTTCCACCCTCTATTAGGACCATTTTTTTTTAATGATATCTCAGCCATTTCCAAATCATCGAATAAACTTTGAATTCTTCTTAGAATTGTATGCTCTTTGATATTTCATAAGATGTTTCTCATTATCTCTGCAGTTTTCACAATGTATCGACGTTCAGTGAAATTTTACGGTATATCACCGTTTGTGTGAATGGCCAACTTAATAGTCGGTATAATCCAGAAAAATGTTGTCCCCTTTATTTTCAAGGTTTGTGTGTCACAGACCTTTTTATTTGTGTGGCTTCCCTATTAAAAGTGTGTTTGCAATGTGCCCACCACGATGGTGTTTACCAAACTTTTTTTTTTTTTTTCGCCCGAAATCGTTGAAGCACTGTAATCGCACTGCCCCATCTGTTGATCTTACACAGGTCTGACATAATGTGTGATTTTGTGATTGTATATGTGTGTGTGTGTGTGTGTGTGTGTGCGTGTGCGTGTGTGTGTGTGTGTGTGTGTGTGTGTGTGTGTTTGGTGTATGCATGAGAGAGAGAGAGAGAGAGGGAGAGAGAGAGAGGCAGAGAGAGGGAGAGAGAGTGATTGAGAGATTGTATTTAGAAGAGAAGGACGGTTTGTTTTTGTCCGAGATAATTGGTGAAGAGGAACGAGGTCGCGCCGCCAAATTGAAGTCAGAAAGTTCGTGGAGGGCAAGCGATGTTCTGACATTAGATTAACCCTTTGAGGACGAGTCCCGAGTATACTCAGACAAGCGTCTATGGCTATGGGAAATGCGTGTTGTAGCAAAATCAAGCCGTCCTCAACGGGTTAAATTGTGCAACCATAGTAACATTGTATGGAGTTTTTGTGAGACTTGCACAATAGAATATAGCATCTTGTAGGAATGAATGAATTTTAGCAGTGGAGTCTGTAATGAAAAAGGTAAATGATAATGATAGATTGATACAGATGCTATAAACTTACTTTGCTGCATGCCAAGACAGATAAACCTTGTATTCTGGTAAGTTATTTGAATGGGCCTTTGCCAGTTTGAAGGTATGGTACCCATTATGATACTGTGTCAATATTGTGGCATTTTAGTGATAATTATTCAAACATTTCTGAATTCTTCTTTGATATGTAACTCATCTGATTTATCATGGGACCTGTGGCTGAATAAGCTTGCTTTTACTTATGATAGGCCCCATCATATTTCTCATACTATGACCATAGCCCAACTCTAAACAGACCTTTGTGCTTATACTGAGTATATTCCGATATAGTTTTAGCCACTTTATGCTGTGTTTAATTTTGGTAAATTGTATAATTGTATTTTTTTCCGTGCTATTTTCGTGAGAAATATGAAAATATATTGAAATTGAAATTAAAAATTCCTGTTTCTTCATTGATAATATGTTGTGCAAGGATTCATTGAAATGAGATATTTTGATCAAAACCATGAGAATATTCATCAAATTTTTTTCCAGGCGTTGCTGTCAGCAGCAAGAACCAACTCTGCTCCAATTACACATCATGCATTAATCATATTAATATCCCTGCATACCAAACCCCTAAGGGTGATGCGTGATTTGTTTGTTTATTAAAATATCATGGTTCTAAAGAAGGACGTAAATTTGGTTTGATAATAACTTGCCGCAGAACTATAGTCCGTTTTCACTTGCTCACTTCAGCAGGTGAAACTAAGAAGAGAAGTTTGGGTGTGTGACATCACGATGACATTGACACCCCCCCCCTACACTTGCGTAGGAACGTCCACACCTGTACCGAAGCCTGAATGATTTTCTGTGCTGCGGGGCGGGATTGGAAGAAGTCGGCCGGGAGATCACCTGCCTCCTGGTGGTGGATCCAATGCAATTAACGTCCTGTCAGCTCTACCTGCTTGATTGAATTAAAAACACCCCCTCTGGTGGTCGGTGTACATCCTCCCGAATTAAGGCCACTCCCCCTTCAAAGAGAGAGAAAAAAACTCAAACAAACACAAAAGAAGGAAAGAAAACAACAGTGAGAGAGAGAAAATCCAAAGAATATGAAAATCAGAAAAAACAAAAAACAAACAACAACTAGAAGAAGAAAGTGCACTGACCAGTAGTGATGAAAATCCCTAGAGGCAGTCTCGTGTATTGCCAATTTGCAGAGCAATGATGGTTCAGGTGATGATTAGATCTGTGATGCTTCAGCGGTCTGTTCCAAAGGAGGCGTAGATTAAATATCTCAGGACAGAGAATAAGTTTTGTTGTGCTTTTCATTTATTTTTACCTTTTCTATTTTTTTAGTACAATGATGTAAAAAACAAAATTTCTCAATGTCTCTCTCAATCTTCTAAAGTAAGTTATGAGTAAGGAAGATTTCTTCTCCCACCATGCTTTGTGGAACACAATTGTTTGTTTGAAATAATGGTTCTCAACTGAGAAAGCTAAAACATATATATAAAAGGAAGTCAACTGAGAAAAAGTATTACATACCCCTCCTGAGTAAGGCAGTCATCTGTGAAAAGTTAAAGGACAAGTTCACCTTCATTAACATAAGGATTGAGAGAATGTAGCAATATTAGTAGAATACATCATTGAAAGTTTGAGGAAAATCGGACAATCCGTTCAAAAGTTATGAATTTTTAAAGTTTTTGTGCAGTCACCGCTGGATGAGAAGACTACTGCAGTGTATGATGTCACATGCGTACAACAATATAAGGAAAATATAAAGAGAATTTCACAAAATTTCATCTTTTGAAAAAAGTACACATTCCCTTGACTCGTTACTGACATATGTTATGGATAATATTATTCCCATTGCCTTTAGAAAGAGGCAAGTCAAGTGCTCTTTTATTATGCGAAAAAAGTGAATATATGTTGAATTTTCTTCACATTTTCTTTGTACAGTTGTACTCATATAACATCACGAGCCTTAGTAGTCTCCTCATCCAGCGGTTCCAACACAAAAGTTTTAAAAATTCATAACTTTTGCATCGATTGTCCAATTTTCCTCAAACTTTCACTGATGTGTTCTACTAATATTGCTGCATTCTCTCAATCCTTATGTTAGTGAAGATGAACTTATCCTTTAAGGTCTCTCTTAAGCAAGGAAGTCAAACTGAGAAGTAAGTGGTATCACCATAAAGTAAGGCCAATTCCCCCCCCCCTCCATCCCCATACACTGTTTAACACAATGATGCATCTTTAGAACTACAAAGATATCTCGTGAATGACAAAGGTAAAATATCTCATGAGCAAGAAGATTTAAAAACAGTGATGCATTACTTTAAAAAAGATGTATGTCTCAACTTGTCATAGGAAGATGAGATATCTCCCAAGTAAGAGGGGTTTTCCCCAACTTTAATTTGATGAACACAATGGGGCATAGTATAAAGATATCTGCAAGCCAAAATCAATGGATGAGCTGTCTTTAATGTGACAGACAGGGTATTCAGATGCAAAAAAAATATATATATATATACTAGAAAGGTATAGCTATACCAAAATGGTATAGCTATACAAATAATTTATACGTCTGAATGCTGACTAACGAAATAATGTATAACGAAACGATGTATAGTGAAACGACGGTCAGAGCATCGTTTCGAACTAGAACTTGATAATGAATCAGCATTCCATCGTGTCCATTGTGCATCAGAAGATATCACGACCATAGAACGATATAACTGGGTGGGACTTAATGGGAGCGCGCACGAAAGGTGACCCTATACCTGTCACTCATGACCATAACAGCATGCGCAGTGAGAAACTGCACATCTCTATACAACGTTTTCCAGAATGGTCAAAATTAGCATCTGAATGGTCTGTCAGCTATACAATGATTCTTTACATGTATATATGTCATTTCTTTATTTGACTTGCATCTGAACACAGAGACTCCAACTCTCCCGTTTTCGACGGGAGATCTCCCGCCGAAAGCCCATTTTTGCAAAATCTCCCGTTCTCCCGCTTGAGATTTAATTTCTCCCGCCCTGCCTCTGTGTCTCCCGCTTGAAATGATTTCTTACTTAATATCATTGTTTGAGTGAAAAATAAGCCTTTGATAACACGAGAGAGATTCTAGAACCCTAGAGCTTCCAGGCCCTTAAGCGGGCCCTGGACACCGGCCGCAAGGAACTTCGCACTTCGTGCACATCAAATTGAAGTCTCCCGTTTGCTAGGGGTCTCAGGCGGGAGAATCTCCCGATCAGAAGGTGCTTGGGGTTGGAGTCTCTGTGAACAGGATGCGGTGAGATTTTTTTCTTTGTTCTGTCACCTCCTGTGAACAAGATGATGTATGGGATAAGTTTTTCTGAAGTGAAAATTACTGTAGTTCTCTTATCTGTTTCGGTCGAGTGTGATGCGGAGTTTCTGTTCCAAATTTAGAAAGAACAATTTTTTCTTTTTATTACAACTATAGTAATTATCAAACAATGCAGTAAACAATGAACAAGTAATAAAGTTAATCACCAGCCAAACTTGAAAGAGAGCAAAATTAAACTTTCAGTTTCATATTTTTTCCTCATCGTGTAAAGAAAAAAGTGATGCATAGATGCATAGTCTCCTATCTTTAGAACTGACTCTTCCTCTCACTTGCTGTGTAATGTTTCAGAAGTCTCCAAATCAAGGAAGAATATTGCTTTGACCAGTGTTTAAACAAAAGTTATATATGTACAGATAACTTTAGAGTTTTATCCTGTGTAACAAAAGTGATGTACGGATTTTACGTATCTATGTGCAGATTTCTCAAAAACAGACATTTGGTTTGGGTATTTTTCTCAAGTCTTTGCTTGCATTTATTAACTTTCCCATGTTTGAAATGCAGATCGCGTTTCTCAAGTAATCTTGTTTATCAGTTGTGTCGTGAGTTGATTTGGAGGCCTTGTCATTGCGCAGCTCCATTGCACAGTTTGACTCAAGTAGTGGAGATGAGTGGTTGGCAGTGGTTGCCTTGGGTAGGTTCGAGTTATGAACCCTTTTCAAAATGACTTTGCATAATAACTTTGCATGAATTTATCAACTCTCCAGAAATGTACAGAAACACGTCTGTGATCGCACTAAAATTTTCAGTGTTTCAGAAATGCATTTCTAACCCTACAATCAAAACAGCTTTGCATATATATAAACTGCCCAAAACTCCCTGAAAGGTTTTTTTTTTTTTTTTTTTTTTTTTTTTTTTTTTTTTAACCTTAATTGTGCACCAGAACAGAAGTGAGTTGATAAACACACTTTTTGATGCTACTGTGGAGTTTTGTTAATAACTTGCAAATGAACTTTATTTTAGCTTTATACAATTGTAGATCAGTATAAAAGGATATTTATTTTATCCTGCTTTGTTGCTCTGCTTGAGTTGCACAGTGTTTCATGACTAACTAGCTTCTTAATCGATATTAAAGGTAGGGAATCCCATTTGCATGCCTTAAATGAAGAGTTGTATAAATACAGTGGTATGTTGAAGAGAGTATCATTTTAGAAACTCCCATAAAGTATTGAAAGTGGAAGGTAACATTTAGTACATTTTTATTGACCGTTTTGATTTTGAATTGAATTTTTTTTCGGGGCTCACCGCAAATTCCAGTACATTACTAGGCTACCTTTGCAGACCCATGCACTGCATGTGTGTCCATCATGTATGTTTTGTGAAGAAAGTTCATCAAAACTTACAAACATTTCTATATACATTCTTGCCACACACTCTATATGTTATTACATCAGCTCTTATACTTTTAGATTTGTGTTTATAGATGAAAAATACAGAAGACTGCAACAAAAAGGCTTAAGTGTGGCTGACACACAGAACTACTGAGTAGTTGAATTTTGTGCATTATTCAAATTGTAGATAACTGTTGACTTCCAAATTTCTCAGCAGTGGCCTAAACAAGTCCCCTGAGGTTCATATTTAATGTTTTGCTGCATTTTGGGAGGTCTGTAAAAGGTATCCCCTACCTTTAAAGGTCTGTTTTGAATACACATACTTGTGAATAAAGATGGATGCACATAGGACTGAATATAAAAGACTGAAAATGGATTTTGCTCATCCCAATACAAGTGGAACAGACTGATTAACAAATTTACAAAACTGCCCATTTAGGTTTCTTCTTTTATTTAAAAAAAAACTGTTTGTGATATAAACAGAGCTTACTATGCACGAATATGTGAACAAAATGTGTGTTTATTTTTCTCTCTCTCAGCGTAGTAAAAAGATATGATAACTTTCTGTCACTGCCAGTCTGTATAAGAGCTATATATTGCAGAACTATCCCCGAGATTGCATCAGTAATGAATAAATGCGCCAATAAATGAATATGTAAAGAGTTTGAATGCAAAAATGGATAAATGCCATTTTTGTTTTTTCGTAAAGGGCCGTCATCAATAAGAGACAAATTATATATTGAATGATACTGCACTCCTTAAATAACAAGAGATATCATTGAATACATTGAAATTGTTACAAATGCTTGAACTATTCCCCTCAGCCGCTTCTATCTCAAATATCTCAAGTTAATCAATATGGATATATATTAGTGTTTGCATTTAAACTCTTCATGTTATGAATGATCTATTGACCACATGAATCATATCACGCTCAAGGAACTGTGTGAATCTGACCTTCCTTTATACTTCCTTTCCAAATAAAGCCTGTTTCCTTTCATACTCTCATTGAGCATAACCACCCCTCTTTTCCTCTTCTCTCTCTGTCTCTGGCACATTTCAAGCCTGATGGAAAACAGACCAGTTTCTATGGATACCAGACACAGAAGAAGTTGATGATTTCCTCTGTTGTGATATAAAGATATATGTATATATTTTTACATTTTTGGCTCATGTATCTTTAATCCCTTGAAGATGAGTCCTGAGTATACTCGGGCCAAGTGTCTCTAGGAAATGTGTGTTGTAGCGAAAGGAGCCCGTCCTCAACGGGTTAAGCTATAGGGATTTATATCTTCTCTTTTCAGGTATGAGACATTTAATGAATGTGGTAGACATGACATTATGATAATATCTGCGGAACATATTTTTTATATGGCTCTCCTGCGCTGCATAGATGCCGCGGAATGACACTCATTATGTAGCGCCACCGATCTGTAACGGCATGCACCGACGATGGAACCGCCCGGCATCGAATCTCTCTCGTTAATGAACTTGTCAACACTGATAGACTTTGGGAGTATCGGCTTCATGTAAACAGGCCTAATGGTTGTAATGGCTTAGCAGAAATAAACAAATCCCCTCATTGGCATTTGGACCGATGGTTTCCAAACCTGTGCTGGTATGGGTTGTTAGTCTTGATTCCAGGCCACTGTATTTGTCTGTAGAATATTGTGGCACTGGGAAGCATCTCTTTAAAATGAGCAAGCTAGTTGATGTGTGCCAGAGAAACTTTCTTTGAACCTGTTGAAGATGGACTGATTTTGCTACAACATGCATTTCCCATAGACACCTGTCTGAGTATACTCGGAACTCGTCTTCAGCGGGTTAATATCATATTATAGATGAATCAAGCAATCAGAAGAGTTAACTTTCCTTGAAATCAGAGTAAACATGATGGAGATACATTTATCAATTTTTAAAAAACTTTATTTTATTTCAATTTTTTTTTTCAATATTTTTTTAAGGAATAATGATTTGGTAAGAAGTCAGAGGTGGAAATGAGATGAGGTGATTCTAGGCTCTTTTAATAACACATCAGATGATAACTGTTTTGAAAGTCAATATTTGGAATGTGATACAAAAACTGATAATTCTTGTATATATATACGCACACACACACACACACACACACACACACAAAACTAGACTTGGAATTTGTCAACACTGACAAATTAGGTGATCCGATCTGTTCGTAAATCAACGATTTGAGTCTCCTGATCCCAATAGGCATGACCATACCGGTTTCATCTGTGTTTAGTGGACATTGGCCGTGTGATGTTTGGATTCTCATTTAGAAAAGGGAGTCAGACCTGCCATCTATGGTACACAATTCCGTATACACTAACGAAGATACAGAATGAAGTATATTTGACCTTTGACCCCACTTTGCACAGACAAGATGGCATCTGAGCAAAAAGTGGTTATTTTTTTAAATGATCCTTGTAACATGGTCTTTACGTGTGCAAAATATGGGAAAGATAGGACATGTATTCACCAAGATACAGGATGATATATTTATGACCTTTGACCCTAATTTACATACCTAAGATGACGTCTGATCAAGTAGTTGTTATTTTATGAAATAATGTATGTGACATGAACTAAACATGTGCAAAATATGGAGGTGATAAGGCCTGTTTTTCTTGAGTTATTGTAAAGAAAGTTGCAGAAAGAAAGAAATATCTCAATACATCGAAGATACGCTTTAATTTCAACCACGTTTTTTGACGTGATCCCGACATCGTATGAAAAATGGAGGGCACACTATCGATAGCCCAAAGTCTCAGCTACCACATATTAAAATCTGGGAGAAATTCACAGAAGCATAAGTGAGCTAGTGCTCGATAAAGACAATCATGTCAATTTTCACATCTACAAAAATTCCCTCCCATAGAGATAACACGTCATAACGAAGATAAAGAAAGAAGTACGTATGACCTTTGACCCCACTTTGCACAGACAAGATGGCATCTGAGCAAAAAGTGGTTATCTTGTGAAATGATCCTTGTAACATGGTCTTTACGTGTGCAAAATATGGGAAAGATAGGACATGTATTTACTAAGATACAGGATGAAATATTTATGACCTTTGACCCTAAGTTACATACCCAAGATGATGTCCGATCAAGTAGTTGTTATTTTATGAAAAAATGTACGTAACGTGAACTAAACATGTTCAAAATATGAGGGTGATAGGGGTTGTCTTTCTTGAGTTATTGCAAAGAAAGTTGCAGAAAGAAAGAAATATCTCAATACATCGAAAATAAGCTTTAATTTCAACCAAATTTTTTGACGTAATGCCGACGTTGTATGAAGAAACGAAGGGCACATCACGATAGCCCAAAGTCTCAGCTACAACATATTAAAATTTGGGAGAAATTCACCGAAGCATAAGTGAGCTAGTGCGCGAGAAAGATAGTCATGTCAATTTTCATTTCCAGAAAAACTGCACTCCCATAGAGATAACACGTAAACTGGTCAAATTTGACAAGATTACTTTCAATCCATTTTTACGAGATGATGCCGTCATCCAATCAAAATGTTGTTATAATATTACTGAAAGAGCATTTAATAAGCTACAACATACTGAAATCTAGGTGAAAATTGGCAAAGGATTAGTGAGATACGCTCGAATGAACTTAAAATTTGATGACGTCATTTTGAAAATTTACTTTTTTTACTTTATTAAGAATTTTGATATCTTTTAATCATTTTTTCAGCATTGTCAACCCATGAAATGACATGTACAACTCATCAGCTTTCAGAATATGTAAAGAAAATGGGGGGTCACCGTCCATCCTGACGAGTAAAATCGGATTTGAAATTGGCGGTTTTTTGGCATTGTTGGACTGTATATCGCCATTGACGCGCGCGCGGAATTTCAACTTTGACGGGTCTGTATGACGTCATATTGAGTCGAATTGACTTGAAACTTTGTAGAAATATTCCTTGACATTTCAGGCATCCGATAAGTGTGAAAAAACGGGAAATTTCTATTGCATATGAGCTGTGCGTGCGTATATATGCGCGCGCGTACGGGTCCGTCCAATTTTTTCAATTTTTCAAAAAATGCTCCAAATGGTCTGAAACGTGTGCAAAAAAATTTTGAGCTCGATTTGAGCATGCAAATATTTCGACGCGCGCGTACGCGCACGTTTTAAGAGAAAATATGAATTTTGAGAATATGAGTAGAATCCGCATAACTTGAAATATATGTGACGTAAATTTCATTGAAAAATTCCATTCCATTAATGAGATATGAATGAAAATGTGTTTTCATATAATGACGTCATAGTGACGTCACGGTCGACTGATCACTATGATTTTATTTGACCCGTCGTCTTTGGGACATGATACATATATGGTATAATTTTGACATTGATAGGAAGAATACTTTCTGAGCTAATCGATACACAAAATTTGTCCAGAAATAAAGAAAGAAGAAGAAGAACCAACAAAGAATCCGTACAGATACAGAAGGTGATCCGAGAGGATACTCGGATCACCTAATAATTGCTATCATGATCCCTGTCAAGATGCAGAAATTGGTCAATTTTGATTTCCTGTGGAAACCCTTGCAATATTTACCTTGCGCAGTGTGTGTGAACGGCACACAAAATATAAAGTGATCTTTTTATTGCCATGATGCAAATGCGCCACATTACATATGTTACCTAGGGTGAGAGTTCACAGTGTTATACTCCAGTCATTGTTTAGGCATGGACAGTTCAGAGATTTACAGGGATGGTACAGTATTGGTGGAGATGAGAATTGGGCTTTTAACTTTTTGCGAGATACCTAGAAAACACTTATGAAATAGTACAGAGCATACCATTCTAAGAGGAATCCAAAGTTTATTTGATGAAAATCGGGTTTGGAATGACTGAAACATCCAAAAACAAAGTAAAACAAAGCGATCGTAATAAAATGTGGGTCCCCCCTTACAAAAAAAATTGCTATGGTATACCATAAAAATACCATACAATGTATGGTACCATACCATACAATGGTATTGTATGGTATCATAGACTTATACCATTCGAATACCATATGAATACATCACAAATACCATAGCACAAATATCATATACCATACATACACCATACACATGCACCATACATATACCATACACATACCATAACACATGTACCATCCATATACCATACATATACCATACAAATACCATACATCTCATTTACATTTTTGGGACAAATTTATGCAAATTTATGCTACCATACATCTACCATAAAAAAATAAAATACAGTTACCATATAACCACCATACACTTACCATATATTGTTAACCATACATCTACCACAGAACCACCATAAATTTACCATATAAACACCATACAGATCCAGCAAGCAGCATATACCTACCATATAACTACCACACATCTACCATATTACCACCACCAAAGCACCATATATCACCATATAGCTACCACAGAAGCACCATATAAGTACCATACAACCACCATACACCAACCAGCAAAGCACCATATACCTACCATATAACCACCATACAGCTACCTCAGAAGCACCATATAGTTACCATACAACCACCATACACCATCCAGCAAAGCACCATATACCTACCATATAACTACCACAGTAGCACCATGTACCTACCATATAACCACCATACACCTACCACCGAAGCACCAGATACCTACCATATAACCACCATACAGCAACCATAGAAGCACCACATATTTACCATACAACCACCATACACCATCCAGCAAAGCACCATATACCTACCATATAACCACCATACAGCTACCACAGAAGCACCATATAGTTACCATACAACCACCATACACCATCCAGCAAAGCACCATATACCTACCATATAACTACCACAATAGCACCATATACCTACCATATAACCACCATACACCTACCACAGAAGCACCAGATACCTACCATATAACCACCATACAGCAACCATAGAAGCACCACATATTTACCATACAACCACCATACACCATCCAGCAAAGCACCATATAACCACCATACAGCTACCACAGAAGCACCACATATTTACCATACAACCACCATACACCATACAGCAAAGCACCATATATCTACCATATAGCTACCACAGAAGCACCATATACCCACCATAAATCTACCACAAAAACATCATACATCTACCATAGGAGAACCATATATATACCATAGCGGTATCATACATGTACCATATCTAACCACCATACATATACCAAGAAGCACCATACACCCACCATAAATCTACCATAGCGGTATCATACATGTACCATATAACCACCATACATATACCAAAAAGCACCATATAACAGCCATACATCTACCATATAACCACCATATATCTATCATATAGCCACCATACATTTACCTCAGAAGCACCATATACCCACCATAAATCTACCATAGCGGTATCATACATGTACCATATAACCACCATATCCCGAAAAGCACCATATAACAGCCGTACATCTACCATATAACCACCATATATCTATCATATAGCCATCATACATCTACCATAGAAGCACTGTGTGGTAAAAGCATGGTGATTTTGTGGTAGATGTATGGTGGTTATATGGTGTATGGTGGTTATATCCCTAATAGCAGAAACACATCTTAAAAACGTCTTAAAGACATATTTTCCTGACCAGTAAGTTGTCTTAAAGACGTCATATAACGGCGTAAATAAGACGAAAACTTGCACCAACGCGAGACGTCGTGATGACGTCATATTTTTACGTCATTACGACGTCTTACTGGTCATGAAATGACGTACAACTGTATTTGAGATGTTATTAAGACCAGTAACTGACCATAATATGACGTCTTAAAGACGTAATTCTTAGCTGTCACTGGTCATGACAAGGTGTCTTTAAGACCAGTTACTGACCATAATACATTGTATGACATGTTTAAAACATAATTCACACATTTAAACGGGCATGAAAAGACGTCATTAAGATGTATTTAAGACCTGTTACAAGTCATGACAAGACGCCTTTACGGCATATTTTGGACATGTTACTGGTCATGAAAAGACTTCATTAAGATGTGTTACTGGTCAGAATAAGTCGTAATACTCTGAAAACATTTTAAAATGTATAAATGTTCACAAAGATGTCTGTGTGATATCATTACGGTGTCAATAATTGTTTTATTTTAAATTCTATTTATCATGTAAAATGAGTGGGACAGCATTAATGCATCAAAAAGACAGATTGTTCTATGGTTACAGTATATCAATGTATAATTTACAGTACTCAGTGTAATGAGCATACTTGTCTTACAATTACACCTGTCAAAACCACCTCATAAACTTACACTCAATCACTAACACAAGACAAAGACTACAATACTGCATCAAAAAATTAAATACACACAAGTTGATTAGAAACGTATTTACATAATTCAATCATGAACACAAGAAAAACACATACATTCTATATCTTGAAAAAAGGAAAACATTTTTAAAAATACACTTTGCTGTTAACATAGCAGTTTCCAAGCACATGTATTGAAGGTCTAACTAGTGCTTTTACTAGAATCAACTGAAAGACCTGAAAATTTACACATACAGAGTAGAATAATTCAACCACCCCCCTCAAAAAAAAAAAAAGACCAGTATTTTCAACATTTGGATTTCAATATGCAAATTTCTTATGAATTTTAGGGAAAGTTGGAATTTCATCTAAAATCAATGAAAAATAGAACTCCTTCAGGTTTTCTGTAGAAAAAAAAAAATCTTCCAAATGATGTAATTGATATCCATGACACAAATTCGTACAAATTTTGCACATTTCCTATTTTCCTTTGTTTTTTGTTTTTACAGAATTTTCTGCTTTTTAAAATTGAAAAGGGAAAATCTAGCTATGCTTACTTTAGACAATAATAAAATATAATTTTAAAAACTGTATACCCCCTTGCCCCCAATGTCACTGGAGGGGGGTGATTACCCACAATTTCAGAACATGAAATGGCGGTTCTCCACAAGACTGAGCATAGAATTCATGTTATTGCTGATATACTCTGTTACTGTTTCACCTTCCAAAGCTCTGATACAAACTTCCAATTTTTGGCTTGATAAAATATCCACGTGTATCAAACATTTTGAAAGCCTCTCATAAAAAGCTTATCATATGATTGACAATCTGTAGATGTCCGAATTTTCACACTGTAACATTGGCAATTCGCCGGGGCAGCGGCTGAGCTGCTGCAAGCAAGAGCACAGAAGTGGTCTCAACTGCTCTGTGTTGGTTGTATACCTGCTGCGATGTGGCGTGTGAGAGCCATATGACAGGCGTAGAAGTCCGCATTTCACTGACTGTATATTAGGGAGTTAAGATTGCACCTTGACATACGTTGTAGTCGACATGAACCGATGGCGTCATGTAAGGCTACGTTTACATGGTGCAGTGGACGACGTTCACCCGTCTGAGATGACGTGAAATTGGCGGGTAAGGAGTGAACACATCGACGTACTGTTGAGAGTGAGGCACATGCGCAGTACCTTATAGCCCTTTCGTTGCAGGCAGACATGATCTCGACTCCGTCCACTAGTGCATGTTCACTGAAATCTTAAACTCCCTATTGGGAAACCACACACAAGTAGACGTGCTAACTACAATAGGTTGTGGGTGTTGACTTTTGTTCCAGCCTTTTTGCAAAATTGTTTATTCCACACTGACGTAGTAATTTCCATTGGATGCTTCCTTGGAGACAAGATACAGCTAGTACAGGGTGCTGAGTAAAGCTAGCTTGTTACTTGCGAATTTTGTTACGGGGCTTGCTCTGGATCCTGAAATGACCAGCCATGTTGGGGATGCCACAGCTGGTTGCTGGACTTAGAGTGCTGGGAAAAGAAGGGGATGTGAAATGAAGATTTGAAATACTGGTGGAACTTCTTTTTGCTACTATAAATTACATCTTAGCCATATACTGAGTATCAACACAAGAGTTTTGGGTCAATTTAACATGAGTCACAAAATTAATGCTCATCTAAGTTAACATATTCATTACTCTTCTTACCCATCATTGCTAATTTTCTAGGGCAAGGTGCTAGGTAAGCATGTGCCCGCTTGCCCTGGGCAAGACAAAGTCGGGCAAGTGTTGTGGAGCAAAGGCAAAAACTGATTGCTCAAATCAGGCACGGAAAATTCTCAAAGTAAGGTGGATTTTTTTTTTCTTAATATTCCTCAAATGCCATTATGCAGTTAATGAATTTGATCCTATCAAGGTAGGACAAACTGATCATCCAAATGGATGACTTGGTACTCTCTAGTTACTACAATCTTCACACAAAAGTATATGTTTTCATTGGCTTAAATACTCTTCATAATGATCTGACTTTGCAAGGAGAGGAAATTTGTGAAAACTTTTCAGATTTACCAAAACTATCTTTGTGCTTTAGAATCAGTAATGTGATAATCACCTGATTCTTCTATTGCTGATGGTTGCCTCCAACATGGAATCCACACCTAATCTGTTGCCTTTTGACACCTCCTGGTGGCTATTTCATGATTTTCTGTGCCAGAGATAAAAGTGAAAAAGGTGATCCAAATTGTGACTGAGACCACACAAGACAGTACACAAGTGCCATTCATCTACCAATATTTCTTGTGAGCAATGGAGAGTGATTCATGGGCTATGGATCACTTTCCAAGAAATATTGGAAGATGAATTAAGCTTTAGAGGCTTATATTTTTCCCTTTCTATTCAATAAAAAAAACTAACGATTCAAAGATCCATGTATTCATTACAGCAATAAAAAGCAAGTTACAGAAAACAATACATTTTCTATTACAAATATCAGTCTAAAATTCATATCTACAGTCTCTTTAAATCAAATTATAGGCACACTTTTTGGAGTATAAAAGTGGGGAAAATCAAGCAAGTTGAAAGCAAGCTTCACATAACACATTTCCATCATATGAATACATTGTACATCATGTATGACAAAAAAAATGAATTAATCTATTCTGCACATATTTTTGTTGAATATTAATTGAACTCAAATGCTCTTTCACTGAAAATGATGTGAATCCTAGCATATTGCAAAATACAGAGTCATAAGTGCACTTATTTGCCTCTTGAGGGTCAAATCAAATGCAAATTTTGCATGTCGATTTTATGCTTATATTACGTACTACCACGGTCACTACTGTATGTTCTCAATAGATTTTTTTTTAAACATGTAAAATTGTCCCTCTCGGGGGGGGGGGGGGGGCAACTGCCACTGAAAGGTGGACACCATGCTCATTCAACAAAACATGCAAACGGTTTTTTTTCACGGTCAGGCAATGCATGCGCGAACAGTGGAAAGGGTATCAAAATCACAGAAATTTTGAAAAATGGGTTCGCTTTTCAATAGCTCGATATGTGTTCAGGGAATATATTTTACAACTCATGAAAATTTGAATACGAATACTTCATACGGTGGAAAAAATCGAAGGGTCATTACCGGTACTCATTTAGGGTCCATTTTGAAAGTTCATGAACGAGCATGGTGTCCACATTGCAATGGCAGTTGCCCCCCGCCCCCGGAATTGTAATTGATGGTGATGAATTATGGGTGCTCGTGTGGTATCATACCTGTGATGTACAAAACCCAAACAAGCCATGATGTCCAGCCTCCAGGACTCAGGGTCAGGGGCTCAGAGGGAGCATTGGTCATCATCATACATGTGCCTTTCTCAACATGAGTGGTAGGGCAGGCTGGTACATGTGTCTCGCATCAGTTCTGCCCTACGTACACGTACGAAGCTCCCATTTGTTGCCGACAAGTGTAGTTCATGTCATGGCTCCTCCAGTCGCCCTCCATTCCTACAAGCACTTTTCATGCTCACTGCTAGCAGCCATACCTTTAAATATGAAATTAAAACAAACAAATTGACAAAAACAATTTCATTACTTCACTGAAAAGTATGAGTTTTGAAAAAAAAAAAAGCCACTTCCTGCATTTAAATTGCCACATCAGCAAAAGTAAATTTGTTTCATGTGCTGTATTTTTATAAAGTTGCGTGTTCTCTATGAATTTCTTAAAAGCCTCAATCAACATTGGAAGGCAGTGTCTAACATTGTTCAATCCAAAATTGTTGAATTGTACTTATCTAAAGTTTCATTATATAAATCAATGCAGATTGCAAGAATTCTTATAGAAAACCAATATTAACGAAAACATTTTGAATCAGCAATGTGACAATAGGCCTCCTCCAAAATCCAAATGCAAATTTGACAGTATTCTGCACATAAATAGTAGTAGCATTATGTTTAATTAGTATTAAATTTGCATTCGACATTTCTAGGGTGTTATGTTTCCAGTTCCTCCTTTTTATCCAAGAAACATCACCACATACTTGCATGACAACAAAGTTAAAGAGAATTCATTTTTAAAATAGATTTTAACAATGAACACTATAAAGGCTTCATTTAGACAAATACATGTAGCAGGATAACATGATAATTATATATTATTTATTTCGCAATCGCAATGTCACTCATTTATCATTATCACTGACAACTGATATATGAACATGCAATCTTCTTGAGTACACACAGCCTCATACTCACAGGCTGTAACACACTAATATGCATGGGTTAGACTGCTTCGTGTTCCATATTCTAATGGGCCATGGGCTCTGACCTTGTCCTTGTCTGTAAGAATTGTAACATTGTCATTGACAGTGTCTGTGCAACAATAGATTAATTGTGACAATGAATAATATCCTGCCAGTACTATAAACCTTCGGTGAAGCCTTAATCATGTTGAACTTGGATTTCTGTTTAAGTTACTCATGTTATGACTTATGTACAATGTAGTTGCAAGTTCCGTCTTTGTATTTTGTAATGCCACAGTAGATCTTGATTATTACGGCCAAATTTAGGAAGAATCTTGCAAGTCCTAACAAGCACAATCCTGTCAAGCAGTCCTGAGCCGATTCCAGTTAGAATATTGTTTCCTTTGATCTAAGGTTGCATTTTCTTCTAACCAGCTAACGAGCTACATCGGTACATGTAAACAGTTAGACTAGCCTGCATATTCAACACACCGACCTTGATCACTTAAGTCGATTATTTCTGCGTAAGCGGGCTTATAAACTTGCTGTTGCACTGTAAATTACTGCAGAATGTGATTTCATTTTGACAGAAACTGCCCCCACATCTATGTTGGTTACCAATTTAAGCACTAACTGCGACCAGCAGCCCATACGCATAGTGTATGCATGGGGCTGCTGGTCGCAGTTAAGCACCAACACAGAAAATCATATATGGGACTGTGGGAGTAAAAAGAATATTTGCCAAGTGCGAGTGGATGGAGAACAGGCATCAAATAAATTCTTACCGAATTTGACGTGGAATTGTTAGTTCTTTGATGAAACCGGTCTCTTCAGCGAACAGATGCTTTTATGCAGTTCACCTTTCCACTTCCAGTCTCCAAATTTGGCATTCAATCTCCGATCTTTCGAGACGTGTCCTTCGATCGCTTGCGTTGGGGACATCTAACGGTTACAATTCGAACAATGGCACTGCGCTGACATGCGCCTACCGCGCGCTGGCGGTTAACGTACGAGCTGTGCTTTTTAATTTTGGCGCGCACGGCCAGGGGATGGCAGAGCGAAGGGGACTATAATTGGTATATGGCTATGGCAGGGCTCGACACTAACTTTTATTTTTGGTGACCCGATCGGGCCACCAAAATCATTAATTTTTATTTTTTGGTGGCCCGAAAGTAAAATCTGGTGGCCCGAAAAAAAAATCAAGAAAAACATAAATACTAAATCGGTCCTACTGAACATAGAAAATGAAATATTAAGTATTACTCAAGTGATGTACCCATGTCTAAAATAAATGAAGAGAAAATTCAATCATCTTACCGTTATTCTGAGTTCTAAGATTTAGCAAATAGGCTTATAGATTATTATAAAAGTTGATGCCTATTTAGGTGGTCAAAACTTACGTTTGAAACGATAGAGTGGGAGCATTTGCAGACATTTGTGAACATCCGACATCTGTTTTGGCATTATAAAGAGCTGGAAGTTACCGTTATTCATTTCTGATTGTAAAAGCAATTATCCAACATTTACTAGTATTTTAACACCATACGGAGCCAAATGTTACTATTACAATTTTGTAATTGAACTGACATTCATTTTCGCATGTTACGGAGCTGAATGTTATCCTTATTCATTTCTGAACGTGAAAGCAAACATCCCCGATTTATTGTAGCATCTAACTGAGCCGATTGATACTGTTAATCATTTCCAAATGTAAAAGCAATAATCTGTTATTCATTTTAGCATCGTACGGAGCAGAATATTACCGTTATTCATTTTAAAATTAAAAAAGCAAACATCCAACATTTGTTTTATTATCGTACGGAGTCGAATGTTATTGCTGTCCACTTCCGAAAGTGAAATGAATTACCTGACAATTTAGCATTGTACGGAGCCGAATTTTACTGTTTTTCATTTTTGAACGTCAAGGCAGACATCAGACTTTAAAGGACAAGTTTACCTTCATAGACATGTGGGTTGAGTGAACGCAGCAATATTAGTAGAACACATCAGTGAGAGTTTGAGCAAAATCGGACAATCCGTTAAAAAGTTATGAATTTTTGAAGTTTCTGCTCAGTCACGGCTGGATGAAAAGAGTATACCATGGCTTGTGATGTCACATGAGTACAACGATATAAAGAAAGAATAAAGAAAATTCAACATATTCAATTTTTTTGCATAACAAAAGAACACTCCACTTCTCTCTTTCAGAAGGCAGGGGGAATAGTTTACCCTTAACATACGTCAGCAGCAAGTCGAAGAAATGTGCACTTTATTAATAAAGTAAAGTTTTGTGAAATTCTCTTTTTATTTTCCTTATATAGTTGTACGCATGTGACATCATACACTGTAGTAGTCTTCTCTTCCAGCAGTGACTGCGCAGATACTTAAAATATTCGTAACTTTTGAACAGATAGTCCAATTTTCCTCAAACTTTCAATGATGTGTTCTACTAATATTGCTGCATTCTCTCAATCCTTATGTCCTTTAAATATTTTACCATCAAACGCAGCTGAAAGTTACTGTTATTCATTTCGAAATGTAATAGCAAATATCCGACATTCATCTTAGCATCGTATGGAGCAGAATATAACATGCTATTCACTTCCGAACGTATACAAGAGCAATCATCTGACATTTATTTTAGCATCTTCCTTAGCCGAATGTTATTGCTATTTACTTTCGAAAGTAAAAGCAAACATCCGACATTTATTCAATCATCATTCGGGGTTGAATATCATTGTTATTCATTTCCGAACGTCAAAGGGCAAGGGATCATTCGACATTTATTTTAGCATCTTCCGCAGCTGATCTGTTATTGCTATTTATTTCAAACCTGAACGTGAACATCCGGTACATCTACAATGATCTATGGAGTTGAATATTATTGTTGTTCATTTCCGAACGTCAGAGCAAAATTAATATCCGACATCTATTTTAGCATCATCCGGAGCTGAATGTTGTTGCTATATACATTCGAACATAAAAGCAAACATGAAACATTCTTATTCACCTGAACGTGAACATCCGGTATTTATTTCACTATCTATATGGAGTTGAATATCATGTTTATTCATTTCCGAACGTCAAAGGGATCATTCGACACTTGCTTTAGCATCTTCTGGAGCTGAATGTTGTTGTTATTTACTTTCCAACGTAAAAGCAAACATCCGGCATTTATTTTCTCATCGTACGGAGTTGAATATTATTAGTATTCATTTCCGAACGTCAAAGCTAACATTCCACATTTTTCAGCATCTTCTGGAGCCGAATATTATCCTTATTCAATTCCGAACGCAAAACCAAACATCCGACACTTCTTTTAGTATCATACGGAGCCGAATATTACCGTTATTCATTTCCAAAATAAAAAGCAAACATCCGGCATTTATTTTCTCATCGTACGGAGTTGAATGTTATTAGTATTCATTTCCGAACGTCAAAGCTAACATTCCACATTTATTTAATCATCTTCTGGAGCCGAATGTTATCCTTATTCATTTCCGAACGCAAAATCAAACATCCGGCACTTATTTTAGTAGCATACGGAGCCGAATATTACCATTATTCATTTCCAAAATAAAAAGCAAACATCTGACATTCATTTTAGCATCTTACGGAGCCGATTGTTACCGCTGTCCATCTACAAAAGTAAAGGCAATTATCCGACATTTTGGTGGCCCGATTGGGCCACCAAAATCTTCATTTCTGAAATGTTGGTGGCCCGACGCGCGTTTTTGGTGGCCCCGGGCCACCGGGCCACCGGTAGTGTCGAGCTCTGGCTATGTCATGTAACAATTCTCCATTTTGACAAGTATTTTAGATTTACTAAGGTTTGGTAAAAGATTTAGAGTGAAATATGTACATATACAGTAAACTTTAACCCTTTTATACAACACGTCTAGATTAGGTTAATAAATGACGTGAAATTGACGTCTTTATCTGGTTGCGGGAATGCACTAGCTCTGGTCAAAAAGCGACGTAAAACTGGCGTCTTAATCCCGACATGAAAGCAGGAGAAAAACACTGGTAATTTATTGGTCAATAACTGACGTAAATGTCACAGCATACTATTCTAGTTGTGCAATTCATTCGCCGTTGAAAGTCGTCATAAAGATGTTGTATATGTCTTAACACGACGTAAGACCAGTTGACCTGTTTACGACCAATAAAAGACGTTGGTTTTTTTTTTTTTTTGCGACGAGTGTCTGCTATCACTAAACAGTATCAGGGATGGTGAATGGTCGTCATATAGAACATGTATGGTAGTAATATGGGGTATGTATGGTCGCTATATGGTGTATGTATGGTGCATGGTTATATGGTGTATAAATGGTAGATATATGGTACTTCTGTGGTAGATGAGTGGTGGTTATATGGTGTAGGTATCATGGCGGTCATAGCTGTATGGTGCTTCTGGGGTAGTTTTATGTATGGTGATTATATGGTAGAAGTATGGTAGTATTTGGTAGATGTATGATACTAGTATGATATATGTATGGTGCTTATATATGGTGTATGATGGTTATATGGTAGGCATATGGTGGTATGATTGCACCATTTACCCACCATAGAAGTTATAGAACCACCATGCATACACCATAAACACCATACATAAATCATACTTCGTTCATATAATTACCATATATCTACCATAAACCAAAACAGCTAACACAAATGACGCATTAATCTGCCACAGATATCTACCACAGTCACCATACAATGTTCCATGTAATCACCTAATATCTACCATATAACTACAATGCATCTATTACCATCATAGAACCAACACTATACTTAACAGCCATATTTTGTTCACATGGTTAATTACCTGTATGAAAACAAAAACCGAGTCATGAAAAAAATGTAACACAATAAAAAAATATTTAAATATATGAGCTGCATATAGAAGTATATATAACAGAAATGTCTGTATGTACCATATTCACCATATTCTACACCATACGGTATATTGTAGAACAAGCATCTACCATACAGATGTACCATACGCGATCTACTCACCATAATATATACACCATATGTGATATACCATAGAACAAGCACCTGTCATACAAATGTACCATATATATTCTACTCGCCATGATTAACACTATGTGGTATACCATAGAACAGGCATCTACCATACAGATGTACCATATTCATTCTATAATTCTACTCGCCATCATTTACACAATGTGGTATACCATAGAACAAGCATCTACCATACAAATATACCATATATATATGCATTCTATGATACACTATAAATTTACACCATGTGGTATACCATAGAACAAGCATCTACGATATTCATTCTACTCACCATATATTTACACCATGTAGTATACCATAAGACACGCATCTACCATAGAGATATACCATATCCATAAATCTGCTCGCCATATATTTACACCATTTGGTATACCATAGAACGCATATCTACCATACAGATGTACCATATGCACTTTATTCATCATAAATTTGCACCATGTGGTATACCACAGAACATGCATCTACCATAGAGATGTACCATATGCAGTCTACTCATCTTGTATCTACACCATATGGTGTACCATAGAACGCATATCTACCATACAGATGTACCATATACACTTTATTCACCATGAATTTGAACCATGTGGTATACCATAGAACATGCATCTACCATAGAGATGTACCATATGCAGTCTACTCACCTTGTATCTACACCATATGGTGTACCATAGAACGCATATCTACCATACAGATGTACCATATGCAGTCTACTCACCTTGTATCTACACCATATGGTGTACCATAGAACGCATATCTACCATACAGATGTACCATATGCACTTTATTCACCATAAATTTGCACCATATGGTATACCATAGAACATACATCTACCATAGAGATGTACCATATGGAGTCTACTCACCTTGTATCTACACCATATGGTGTACCATAGAACGCATATCTACCATACAGATGTACCATATACACTTTATTCACCATAAATTTGCACCATGTGGTATACCATAGAACATGCATCTACCATAGAGATGTACCATATGCAGTCTACTCACCTTGTATCTACACCATATGGTATACCATAGAACAAGCATCTACCATACAGATGTACCATATGCACTTTATTCACCATAAATTTGCACCATGTGGTATACCATAGAACATGCATCTACCATAGAGATGTACCATATGCAGTCTACTCACCATGTATCTACACCATATGGTATACCATAGAACAAGCATCTACCATACAGATGTACCATATATGCAATATTCCCACCATATATTTACACTATATGGTATACCATAGAGCAATCATCTACCATAGAGTTGTACCATAGATTTACCATACACCATAGAGCCATACCATACATGTACCATACAATTTTTTTTTGTAAGGGCCACAATGTATTAGAATCACTCTGTTTTGGATATCTCAGCCATTTCAGAACCAATTTTCATCAAATGTTGAATTTCTCATGGAATTACATGCTCTTTCATATTTTACAAGAGGTTCAAGAGGTTTCTCATTATCTAACGCAAAAATGTGAGAAACCTGAAATTAGGTCTCAACCAGAACTATATTATCCCTTTAAAGAGCATTGCAAGCAGCTGAGTGATTTTTTTTTTTTCTTGCTTATGTATTTGTGGGATCACAAGAGATGACATCACGGAATAATTACTCATTTACAGTTACTGTTGGGAAGATGAGAACTGTTCTTTGTATAAGAACAAATTTTACAGCCATGTCATCGCCTTATCATCTACATGAAAGAGCGAGAGAAAGTAAGAGAGTGAGGAAAAAAAAAGTATTCTTCAGTCCCACATACTCGTATTGGTGTTAATATATTCTGGCATACTTGGACATCCTTGGCCATATAGAATGCCCAGATGATGATGACAGATGACACCCATCTAGTTGACCTAGCAATATGAGACGTAAGATATGGTCAAAATGTTAGGGTGATTAGTACCCATCTATCTCTCTGCATAACTGACCTAAACTGTCATTACTCCAGATGACACAAACCAGACTTTGGTTTGTGGTCTTCATTGCCCCCCAGCAAGATGTCCTGTGCCAAACGCAGTGAATTCCTTTCCAGTTACTAACTGCCCTTCCCCACCACTATGCTGCTGTTAATGGGATGGTATAGTTATTAGTTGAGATGAGGATTCAGCTTTTAACTTCTTGCTAGATATGTAGAGACCATGAAATGTTAAAGAGCATTTCAATTCTAAGAGGAATTCAAAATTTATTTGATGAAAATTGGTTTTGAAATGGCTGAGATATCCAAAAACAGGAAAACAAGATGATCCTAATGAAGGGTTGGCCCTATCTTTTGTTATGATGGCTTTGTTTTTGATATCTTGGTTATTTCACAACCAATTCTCATCAAATACACATCATATATATGCTCTTCCATATTTTGTAAGAGATTTCTCATTATTCCCATTAACCAGGATGTGAATATTAAACTTACATTAAAATCCATTTCTGAAGCAGAAACGCACACAAGGTGTATGTAAGTGAAAAAAGAAGAAGAAAGAATCCAATATGTCTGTGAAATTTGAGCAAATTTGGCATAAAAAAAAGATTGTAATAGAAGCTGCAGTTTTCTTGTTTTGGTCACTAGAGGGCAGCAGACAAACTGCCACTGACAAGCTGGTGATCATGCATTTCTTGCTTTTACACTGCCCTTCTGCTGGGCACTATAGATCTATGCAAACCAACTTGCCCCCTTGCCCTTGGCAACAAAGAGGTCCCTACACACTATTTATGGGTTAGAAAAATGAATTGACCCTTAGTACCTGTTCACAGTGTGGAACACTTGCCCAAATAAATTGTTAGGCCAGTGAGGAAAACAATCTTGGAGTGCTATACTTATGATTAACTTTTTTTTTTTGTCCAGGCACTTCTTGTAACTTAAACTTTTTTTTTTTTTTAAATAATGGCAGCATTCAGATAATTATTTTAAACTTGACCTACTTGTACGTTAGCCAGCTCATTCAGGCGTAACAACGTGCCTTGGTCCAACAGGAAGGCCGGTCCGGCAAACAAAGCACTCCAGCGGACATGCCGATTCGGCAAACAAAGCGCAGTTAAGGGTTAAGATAAGTTTCTTCTCTTTCTCAGGGATCAAATTAGCATGCGATGTAATGAGTATTCTTCATGACTTATTTCGAGCCGTTGAAGCTAGCATAAAAAAGAGGAAAGACAAATTATCTTTGATAGGCCATTTTCACACGTACTGGGAGTGCGTTATTTGAATTCAGTTCGAACGCATCACTAAAGTTATGATTCAAATGACACCATTTGATCGTGTATATCATGCAAGCTGGAATCACGGAGGGTGTTATTAATTGTAAGTCCCTTCATCATTCCAATCACAGTTCCCCAGAATTATGGAATGAAATAATATTGTGTACAGACTGACCTAAAAAAAAGAATGTGATTTTGGGGGTGGAGCCAATGGTAACCTTTCAACCACTTCCTCAGAAACACTGTGCTTCTAAAATGCTCGCACCGCAGTCAAAGCGCGCTCTACTTTCTGCTCAAGAGGGATTGATGGGAACTTGGAAAGAAGCCACACCTCCTGTCCTCGCTTTGAATCTCAAAACCACAGAACATTCCTTGGTTATTTGTACAGATGATGATTCTAATCATAATTGTAGTCATTATTATGATTCAGTGTTGCGATTATGTCTTGTAACTGGTGCGATATTGGCCTATTAAAAAGTTATTTTGTTGTTGTTGTGCAGAATGAATTGGCAGTTGTCAGTATTTTCTTTTGCCCCCAATGGAGTTGCTGCCTTTCAGTAGTAACTGGTACATCTACAAACAGCTGTTAATACTTCCTGATTTCTCAAAACTTTTTTTTTTTTTAGTTTACCTGTATGGTACTTCAAATGAGCATTTCATTTTTGCTTAATGTATTATAATGACACGGGAGAAAGATGCCAGTTTTTATTTCATTTCCCTTATATCTTTTGATCATTGAGCAGTCTGGCTCTTGAATAAAGCTTGCCACAAGTGGTTCATGTTGAAACAAGAAAATACAAAGTTTTGCTGATTTATAAAAACTTTTCTAAGCTTGCCATAAAAGTACTTCAAATGAAAGTGTTTGGTTTTTCCTTTAGCACTTTTACTCTGTAAAATTTCCTAGAATTTAGGGAATCATTTTCCTGGTATCGCGTGACAATATATGGTGCATTTTTTGTATGACTGCTATACAAAATTTCTTTCGAGTAGCAGATTTTTTTACATGGACTATACAGAACTTGGTATTTTCCCATTGATCAGAATTGCTTATCGAAATTGAGAAGTAAAATTATTCCCTGGAATTTTTATTATTATTTCTTTTTGTATGTCTGTGGTCTTTGTGAAACATGGCTCATGAATGATGTGAATGTTTGCTGCATGCCAGCTACATTCACACACACACCCATAAAGTGGTCACTGGAACGAAATGTTAACAATTCATTTGTGAAGTCCTGCTTTAACATAGCCTTCTTACCATGACAATGTCTGGGTAGCCTTTGGTTTTTTCTTTTTTCTTTTCTTTTTTAACCATACCTGTTAAAACAGTACCCGCAAAATGTTGCATGGACATTGTCAAAATATCATTGACAAATCTTTTTCAAATATGTACTTTTCAGATGAAAAGGGGAAAATTTGTGATTTTTTTTTCATGCTTTCACACTGAGTGTTTCATTAATCTTTCTTGATTTGCTGGACTTCTCCGTTATCAGGAGAATTACGTTTGTGAGCATACAGACTGTGCAATTCAACATGGATCTGTACCACACACATCTGACTCAACTCAACCCCACTTTCCTGCCCTCCATGTCCCCTCTGCCTCCCTTTCTTTCTTTTTTTTTTGGGGGGGGGGGGGGACGGGGGAGGGATCGATGAGGGAAGTAAACAGACGGAGAAAAGTTTCCTGCTCATTGTGAGATAAAAGTGAGGCCCAGTTATCTCAGGAAGAGTATATGTTTCTCTTGGGAAGCGCCAGTGACAATGTGTTTCCGTAGCAACCGTGCCTTTGTTTCAGGTGTCAAAACAGAGCATTCTCGCCCGATTGGGGATTATATCTCACTCTTTTTTTCTCTCTCTATCTGTCTTTTTCTCTCTATTTTCCCCCTGCCTGTTTGAACTGCTGATTTACTACTGCCATCTTTAACTCCAGATCATTTTTTGACTGCTTTGATAGATAATAGTCTGCATATATTTCATGGCAGTGCTTGTGGATGAAACATTCGTTTCAGTTCCAAATTTGCATGTAGTCTTGATTCAGATATTTACTTAATTTCTCATCTGGTTAATAACTGAAATGTCCAATTATGTAACTGAGCAGAGTGAGAAAACTAAAAACATATTTGCAAGTGATTGCTGATTTATGCCAGAGAGTACCAACACAGATATAAATGTGTGGGACTAATGCTATCATCTTTCTGTTTCCATGCCGAGTACACAATTTGAATTACATGGTCTTTATAGTCTTAGCCAAATATTTCTTGTCAAACTTCTTAAATCTTTTGAGCATGTATGATCTTGGTTGTTTTTAAGTTTGATCATAAAATGAGAAGAAAGTTTTTGCAAAATTTTTTAGATTAACTTTGCAAAAGTGTATTCTGTCTCTTTCAAAGCAGTCATCCCTATATGCTGGACATAAATGCGCATTTAGGAAAAAAGATCCATTAGCCCATTGAAGACGAGTCCTACACTTGGGCAGGCGTCTATGGGAAATGCGTGTTATGGCAAAATCAGTCCATCCTCATTGGGTTAAAGTTAAGTGATTATACTTTTCAGGTATAGAACAAGTTGCAACATTCATTGTGTGCAAGCATTATCTCATGTATTATAAAGAGATTTTGTAAATCATTCTGCCAATCGATGTTTGGCAACCAAATGTATAAAAAAAAAAACCCAACAAAGAACACCAGTAGCACTATCAGTTCTTAAACACTTTTAAGGACCACTTTTGAAAAGTATAACTGGCAGCCTGTGCATTAGATTTGCCTTTTAGGAGTTAGAGAGTTAAAGTCTTAATTCAGTGGTCTCTCTAGGTAGTGCAATAAGTACACCTGTTCCGCTTTTCGAAATGAACGAGTGTAACATGTGTAATTCAGTGGACAAAGCCATTGACTCTTGATCTTTGGGTCAGCGGTTCACTTCCATTTGCAGCAGCAGTAGTTTTCTCAGGGAGGTGAAAGAAACCTTGGAGCTGTTTTGCCAGATGCTTTTCTTCCGGAGCCTTTTACGAGTCTGTCGTAGCATGTTTTAAGAGTTTAAAGTTACCATTAGGCCACCTTCCAAACTCAACCTCAAAGGCCAAAAGTGAAAAATGCTGTGAAGATACACACTTGTAGATAGTCTTTAAGTGCAAGACTGTCACCAGAAATGTTGCATTCTTCCTCATTCAGCAGCATATAGTCTATGCTTGTGTATCACTGATGTTCTAGTACTTTCTGGGAGTTACCAAGGTACTGCAAACATCTCCAAGTTTTAAGTCACAGTAAAACTGAGTGTCCCATCCATCTGAAGTCAATGGGGCTTTTTTGATTGTTTGGATTAGGATGCCTTTCAAATTCTCTAGCGGTGCCAAATGGTTGCAGTCCATTCGCGTCCACGTATTTAGAACCCATTTCGATTTTCAATACACATGTTCACGATGTGAACATCATGAACTCGAGTCCCCCCCACCAATCTTTACACCTAAGAATGCATCATCAGTCCCTGAATCAAGGAGACTGAATTCCTTCATACATGCGCTTGATCTCGTTTCTTGGACTGAACGTTGCAGAGTACCTGGAGCATGTGCATCTTTTTTTTTTTTCAGCTATGATGTCATCATGTCGCTGTCCACATTGTGGACATTAAAATAGAAGAGCCATTAATTGCTCACTTGGAATCAAGGGCATCCAAGGGTCAGGCATTGTCATAGACTTTGTATCACCTCATGAGTTCCCATTTTCTACGTAGGGCCTACTATGATGAACATAAGGTTCTTTTCAAGACCATCATCCCCCCCATGTCTGTCTGTGCGTATGTACAGCAGGTTATCACCTCTAACATAAACAGCCCCAAAACAATAGTGGGAAAAATCAGCGAGGTGTAGGACTGAGTGTTTGGGAGTGTACGGGTCACAGACGTGTGAGCAAGATTATCAATGAACAACCCTGAGTTCACTGCACTTCACTCCCATTTGATACAATTAAATGTGATGCACTTTTGGCAGGCTAAAACAAACGTCGATAGTGGAAATGTGTTGTTGCAGTGTCCGCCTGTTGGTAGCTGATTGGAATTGGGATTCTGACCTCTTGACCGCTCGGTCATCACGAATAAGTTTGCCGTGATTGATCCATACATTCAAGGCTTCTGACAGAGGGATACTCTTTCTAGGGTCTCCTTTGAAGTGAGAAAATAATGTGATAGTCATGTGTACGTAGATTTTCAGGGTGCACGTCACAAGACCGACACCCACTAGTCACCCAGCCCATGAGTTCAACACTGAGCAATCAAGTCCCACGAGACTGATAAGCCCCGTGTTGTGTAAATGTTGAACTCATGGGGTGTGTTTGCTTTGTGTCGAACTCACGGGTGTTATTTGCTTGGTGTCAAACTCATGGGCTGTATGACTTGTGGGCTGTGTGACTCATGGATGTCGGTCTTGTGGGATGACCCTGATTTTCAATTTGCATGGCAAAAAGTTGATAGAGTTTCAATTTTGTACAGCACTTCAAATGAGGCTTTGCAGAAACACCCAAAAAGAACCAATTGTAATCTGAAATAAATGGCAAAAATTATCATCAGGATGATCTGGTTTGTTGATCATGATAAAGGTAGAGCAAAATCTGCAGTGTTTATATTTTTTTAAAGAAAACATGTGGACATAGTGCAAGGTAAAAATGTGGGAGATGTCATATGTACCTTTTCATTTCTGTTAGCAGAAAACCATTAGTACCACAAATTAATAGTTCCCACATATTCATACCCATGCTGGTAGTTGCCTTTCTTTTTTGTTATTGTTACCCCATTATCATTACTCATCAGGTTTTTATGGGCTTACAGGGAGTTGGAAACCCATATTTACAAATTATGAACATATAAATATGATTTTTATATTTATATGTAGGATGAGCGGTGCCCCCTTTATGATGGGCAGAAATATTGGTGCTGATTCAACTTGAGAAATTTTTAGACCAGTGTCTCTCTTTGAATCATCGCATAACGATCAGAAGTCACCTTGAGGCATGGGGGAAAGGAGGAGGAAAAATTTAGCTCAAACTTTCATTAAGTTTGTCATCGGTACCGTAATAGGAGTTTAAAGGGATCGTTTAGTTTTGGTTGAGACCTAATTTCAGGTTTCAAACATTTTTTTTTTTTATGGGAGATAGTGAGAAACCTCTTATGAAATATGAAAGAGCATGTAATTCCGTGAATAATTCAACGTTTATTTGATGACAATTATGACCGGCGACAACGGTTTCAGGCAAAAGTCAGGAATTTTGAAAATTCATTTTTTCACTGAATCACATTGCCCATTTCCTAAGCTTTGCATTGATATAAAACACTTGTATTCTTCGGCACCATAAGTGGGCATAGAAAGAGAAATAAAATGCACTTTTTAAGTTGTTAGCCTGACAAAATTGCGAGAAAACAGGCTTTGAAGATTCACCTCTTTCTCAAAGACAATGTCCGAGCGGCGATGCGAGGGGAGAATCACCCATCCGTACGATAGTGCCAATCGATGTTAAGCTCCGCCTCTAGCAACCACATCGCCTTCTGATTGGCTCACTGTGAGAGTCAAATTTCCCGGGCACGTTCCTCGGAGCTCAGCGTATGGAGCCGAAAAACAATGCGTTACGCTCGGGTTTGTTTACAGGACGTCTTTCAACATGGCGAATACGATCATTGCACGTACAGCTGTATGGTGTACATGTACATATTGGTGCACGCATTACGCAATGGCATCCACACGCCATGACCGTGTGTGCATGTAACAGGAGCGGTGGCGAATCCACTCTTTTACAAACTGCGTTTTCATTGTAGTTGATTTGTCTATATCATTGGCGACCCTTTTGAAGGCAGAAAATTGCTAGTGCTGGCAAGGGTCATGCTTCCTGTTTGTTTTGCTTTTACAATACATGCATATGTTGCTTTGTTCGGTGGTGCTAATTAAATTAAAAGAAACAAACAAACAAACACGACTCGTTAGTTTGGTGCGATCTTGACGTGTAGTATTTGAATATAATTAGTCACATGTGACGGCTCCTTTCCTCTCATCTACCTTCCATTGAGTCAGTCTGCTGTCACAATTTTTACTACATGTACAAGTAGACAAATTTGAGAATATCTAGTTTTCTTTTCACACGGTTATGTCATGCTACATGATTTTTGTTTCACTTCCGTTGTCGAACATTGCGGTAGAATAGTTTGGATAGAAAGCCAAACGAAGAGCACGCACTACAGAGCGAGCGTATATAAACCACTATAACAAGAACAATGGAGCATGTAATCGTGCACGCGTGGACAAAGCATTCCCCAAACGCTGCAACTGGTGTCTCCGAAAGCCGAATTATGTAAATGTATGCGACGCACCGGCCAATCGCATGCGAGACCCTTCGCCGTAGTAATGCTGGGGATATTGGCGCGGCGTTCGAAAGAAGCTCGAAACTGACGAGTGCGATCCAACATAGGGTGCTTAAAATTCCACTTTCGATAGGAAAAACTTAGTCTTATGCTATGAAATTTAGTGTAGATGTAGAAAACATATCAAAGATTCGATTTCTGCAAAAAACCTAAATCGACAAAAATAATGGTCAAAATCTTTGTACCCCGCCTAGGAGGGAATGTGCTCTTGCGACTTTTGCCTGAAACCGTTGTCGCGGGTCACAATTGGTTTTGAAATGGCTGAGATATCCAAAACAGAGCGATTCTGATAAAGTGTGGGACCCACATTTTATTACGATTGCTTTGTTTTATTTTGTTTTTGGATGTTTCAGTCATTCCAAACCCGATTTTCATCAAATAAACTTTGAATTCCTCTTAAGATGGCATGCTCTGTACTATTTCATAAGTGTTTTCTTGGTATCTCGCAAAAAGTTAAAAGCCCAATTTTCATCTCCACCAATACTGTACCATTCCTTTAAAGATAATAAAAAGTTTTGGTACCTCAAAGTTTCCCTGAATTTCCGTGTTTCAGGTTAAAGTATCTATCATATAACTAACACTGTGAGACTTACTCGCCCCAAAGTGCTCTCATTTCTTAGTAATCATGCAATTAACTGCGACCAGCAGCCCCATACGCATAGCGTAATGGGGCTTCGCATTGTAGCATTCAGGATCATGACAGATTTAGTATCGCGGGTAAATATCAACTTAAAATCCACAAAATTCTTCAATTTGAAGACTTACCAATTAAGTTGAAGTCTTAAAAACAGGCTTCGGGCAACGTTTGGTTCTGCCAATAGTCCCTTTCTGTTCGAATTGATGACTGAATGTGACTCTGTCGAGAGGACCTTGGGAGAGCTACATACACTGATTACTACAGCCAGCGCATACGCACACATCACATGCGAACAAATTTCAAATCCATGAACGGATAAGATGTTTGTGTGCGCATGCGCTGGCCGTCAATTCAGTGTAGCTCTCCCAAGGTCCTCTCGACCGAGTCACATTCAGTCATCAATTCGAACAGAAAGGGACTATTGGCAAAACCAAACGTTGCCCAAAGCCTGTTTTCAATATTTCAACTTAACTGGTAAGTCTTCAAATTGAAGAAATTTTTGGATTTTAAGTTGATATTTACCCGCGATACTAAATCTGTCATGATCCTGTAAGCTACAATGCGAAGCCCCATTTAGCTATGCGTATGGGGCTGCTGGTCGCAGTTAGCTACACAGTATGCGTATGGGGCTGCACGCTGCTGGTCGCAGTTATCATGCAATAATGGTTTCGCACAATACGTGTACTACCTGGTACGAAACCATTATTGCATAATTACTAAGACATGAGAGCACTTTGGGGCGAGTAAGTCTCACAGTGTTAGTTATATGAAATATAACCTGAAACACAAACTAAGACAAGGAAATTCAGGGAAACTTTTGAGGTAATACCAAAACTTTATATTATCTTTAAGAGTCAAAGAGTTTTTTCATACTCAAAATATTTATATCCGGATGTGCCGAGTGTGCACCTGTTCAAACTGACTGGGTTGAAGAGGGGTACAAAGAGATTTTGGCTGAGTCTTCTTTTGTTCCACATACTTCTTGACAAGGTATTGTCTGCTCTGCCTTGTAAGGATTGCTCAATTGCAGAAATGAGGAATGTGGAAATTGTAAAACTAGGGCGTGATGGGTGGGGGGGGGGGGAATACAGAGATGTTTCATCCTTAAAATATTTATACCGGATATACTACGTACAAAGAGATTTTTTTTTTTTTTTGTTCCACACACTTTATGACAAGGTGCTGTCTGCTTTGCCTTATGAGGATTGTTTAATTGCAAAAATTATGAATGTGGAAATTACAAAATGTGGGTGTGGTAGTTGGGGGGGGGGGGGGAATATATGTTTTATACCAGAAATATTTATGCTTGATGTGCTCAGATTTGCCCCTGTTCAAACTGACTGGCCGTAAGAGAGGTACAAAGAGATTTTTAATGAATATTCTTTTTTTTTCTTGGTTCCACACATTTTACGACAAGGTAATGTCTGCTATTTCTGTCTAAGATTGCTCAATAGCGGAAATTAAAAATGTGGAAGTTACAAAACCAGGGTGTGATGGTGGATTGGGGGGGGGGGGCTGCCAAATAGTACAGCAGGAAATAGAATACAAACAGAATGATCACATTCGTGTGTCCTCGGTGAGGACAGGAAAAAGATGATGCGTCTTTTTGTGTAATCTGTGTTTGCACACGATGGGGCTCTGTTGATGGATCTAGTATCCCGTCTGTGAGCCCTGCGAGTCCTGTTCTGCATCGTTGAGACCTTTCTTGGTCCCTCGGAATTCTGGCAGCGGTGGGCACTGGGCATGGCCTCTCTTTAACGCTTGACATCCCCTTCCCTATACACTTTGCTGATACTGTACGTGAGGCAAAGCCAGTCATGCCTAACAGTGCGACAGTTCCGCACAAAGTCAAATGTGGTACAATAGGGGTTAATGGATCTGTATGTACGTATACATGAACATTAAAATCAGCCAAAATATCTCTCAGATAATGAATCAGTCAAATATAGTCTGCACTAACCTCATGTAATGTAATTTGGTGGATCACCTGCTGGAAAATCTGTAAGTTTGTAAGTAACAAAAAATGGCTATTGTTTAAAAAATGGACATAGTTTCTGTATTGTCTCAGAATCTAAGCCTAATGATGCTACTCGCACACTCTCTTTGGTTTGGTTGCCAATAGACACTTCCGTTGACTTGCATTCTCTCGCAGTTATCACAGATGTCATGAACTCATTGCGGGTCATGAAGGGATTATGTAATCTCCCTCTGATATCTTATTGCATCACAATAGCTCTCCTGTGGTATGGTTGCACTGCTGCCACTGCGTGGACGGCACGATATGTACAAAGATTGGCGAGAATCATTGAAGGCCCTTTGATGCCTATTCTATGTGTTATTTCATGTCTTGAAATTATGCTACTCTGGAATAGTTCAGAAAACTAGAAATCAAAGACTTTTTTTGGGTAGTCTATTGCAAAGTAAACCAGGCACTTTCAGTTTCCTTTGTGAACCCCCCCAAAAAAAAACAAAAAAACAAAAAAACAAACAAAACAAAAACAAAACAACAACAACAACCCCAAAACAACAACCATAGATAAACAGACATTACAACTACATTTGTAAGTATCGGTATGCACATAATTTGTAACCAAATCCCCCAGTAATTGTTGGCTGTAGTCTGAATGGCTTGGTATCCAGTTAGGTCTCTCTGCTCTTCTTCGAAACTTGTCAACTCAAGATGAAACTCAGACATAACCACTGAATATTAGATTCTGCCTTAAAATTTGTGTGAACTAACATTTTAATACTCATGCTCCTTTTTCTCTAGACAATTTTTTTTTCTCCCCTGTGATTAAAGCAGTGACCTCATCAAAAGGTGTGCAAGAAAATTTGAACTGAGGACCTTTTCTCATGAGTACCCTGCAGCACACTACCTCATGACCTCATTGTCAACTGAACCATTTCCCACTTGCTCTCTTTTTTTGTTGTTTTGTTTGTCTTTACTCAGAAAGTTTGTATTTTTTTTTTTTGTTATCACTTACACTGTGTGGCAAGCTGTAGTCCCTTTCCTTCCTGTTCGCGTAGTGTTTCACCTGATATTGCCTGTTATCATCTGACACCTCTATTCCCATGGTCCCGTGTAAGCCAATGTGTTGCAGTTCATGTACTTTACCGCTCCTTGTCGCAGTCACAGCGGGTCCATTGTGGTTGTAGTGAAATTCTAGCATCCTAGTAGAGTATAGGTTATTTGCTTTTCTCTGTTTCTCCCCTTTATCTGATATTATTGTATACACTGTACAGATTGGCATATTTTTAGCTATGCAAATGTTGCATGTTGATGTGAATGAAATTTATATCTCAAAATTACCGCCTCCAATGTAGTAAACACAGAGTCCATGCCTGGGGGTACCTTTTAAAGGGACGGTATAGTATTGGTGGAGATGAGGATGAGGCTTTTATCTTTTTGCGAGATACTAAGAGACCACTTATGAAATGTTACAGAGCATACCATTCGAAGAGGAATTGAAAGTTTATTTGATAAAAATCAGTTTTGAAATGGCTGAGGTATCCAAAAGCAAAGTAAAACAAAGCTATCCTAATAAAAGGTGGGTCCCACGTGTAAATAGGATTACTTTGTTTTGGATATATTTCAGCCATTTCAAAACCATTTTTTGTCAAATTAATGTTGAATTCCCCACGTATTTACATGTTCTTTTATATTTCATAAGAGGTTTTTCATTATCTCACCAAAAAAGTTATGAACCTGAAGCCAGGTCTCAACCAAAACTAAACCATCCCTGCAAGGCCCTAAAA